>NW_026114603.1:174342-364848 GCF_025201925.1 Gopherus flavomarginatus
AACATAATAAGCTAGACCACAATATTTTGGGAACACTGGGAAAAAAACCACAATATTTTGGGAACAACTTGTTTTGTTCAAACTAAAACAAAGTGCTCAGATGCCACAGTGATGAGTGAAGTACAAGAAAACAATGTAGACTAGAATAGAGAAACAATGTTGTGGTTTCGGAGTACTTTTAAACATATTTTTAAATAAAATTGAAGTAAAATTTGAAAGGCATAGTAATTTCAAATTGAAAAATCTAAATGTTTTGTTTCAAAAATATCATTTTGATTTTTGAGCGGGTTTTATTTAATCTTTTCAGTCAAAACAATTCAACAAATTCAACATTAATTAGGAAAATATTTCAGTTGACCCATATCTGCATTTGATTTATCTGAAACAATTCATCCAGCTGTAGTCAGTAGGGGCTCCTAAGCTGGCTCCCCGTCAGTATAGCTGAGAGGATCTCCTCTGTGATGGCTCCTGGGGGCTGGAACTTGCTCCCCCCGCTTAATCTTAAACAGCCTTATCTGGCCATGCTGCAGAGTGCAGATCTGTTTGACAAGGCTCCTGGGCCTGGTCTACACTGCGGGGAGTGGTGGGATCTATCTAAGTTATGCAACTTCAGCTACGTGAATAACGTACTTAGACCTACTCACCACAGTGCCTTTACTGCGGTAGGTCGACTGCTGCTGCTTCCCCATCGACTCTGCCTGCGCTTCTCACAGTGGTGGAGTACAGGAGTCGACGGGAGAGTGTTCGGGGGTTGATTTATCATGTCTACACTAGACGCGATAAATCGACCCCTGCTGGATCAATTGCTGCCCGTCGATCTGGTGGATAGTATAGACATACCTTTGGAGAGGTATAATGGCTTGCTTCCCTTAATGAGTCATAGTTGCTAAGCCAGAAGGGAGTATTGTGATCATCCACATCCTCTGTCACTAGTTTCCTTCCCAATTCAGTAAGGGGCACACACTTTCCTTAACCTTGTTCTTATTGCTAACAACAGAAAAGCAACAGAAAGTAAGACCCATAGATAATGTTGGACAATCCATTTTCCTTATTGGTCAGCAGAACCTTGAAGTTGGAGGAGGAAACATATAAATCCTGAGTCATCTACAAATTCCATCCCAGTAAGTTTAACTTAAGTCATCACATTTTATTTTATTTTACATTTAAAATAAATGAAATTAAATTAAACACTGCACATCTCAAAGATAGCAATAACTCTTTCCTACTTAAATAGTGATTTAACTCTGACCTCCTGATAGTAACTTTAGTTTAACGAGGGAGTACATTACTTTTGTCCAATTTTGATTACTTTCAAAGAAAGAACATAGAGTATTCCAGTGGAGAGGGACTAAAATGCTTTGTAACCAATAGGGCTTAAGCAAAAATTTTAGGTGGAGCAATTTCTTGTTGGAAAATGATGTTTTGTTGAAATCTCAGTGTTTTGTAGATATGTGTCTAGATTAATGAAATTTTTGATGGGAAAATTTTGACATGATTTGGAATTAAAATGGAGTATTTTATTCAGCTTTCTCAAGCTATTTCATTCTAAATTGAATATGGTATTTAATGAGACCCGAGTCCGCACTTCCATCATCTCAGGGTCTTCTGGCTGCTGTGTTCTATTGAGTGGTGACTCCAATACTGAATCCAGGTATAGCCTGAGAAACAAGGAGTTAAAAGCATCTGTGAAGAAAATTATAAACAAAATATTTCAATTAGTCCCTCACTCTAGTCTTAGCATGTCTTTCTCTCTGGAGGTACATTGGTACTGCACACTTCTTTCAGCAGTGTGTAGAGTAGATACATGGTTTGCCCCTCAGCATGGGTATAAATAGTAGTGTAAATGGGGAGGCACTATATGGCCCTCTACTCAGCCAAGCAGTACCTCTCTCATCTGCACGGCTTCTTTTAGCCAGGTTCCGTCCCACTGCCTCCCTGCTGCCAGTGTCTTTCACTGCTGCTGAGCCTTTCACTGGCATGTGTACACAGCACAGTGTGGAAGTGGACTTGTTTTTCTCTGTGGCATGCAGCTACACATACCCTACGTGGCACTGAAAGTGGTCTGCAATGTAGACGTAGCCGATGTGTGAATTCCTAACCACAATAAAGGTGTTATCTTGGAAGATGTCTATCTGACTTTAACTGGGTCCTACACATCTTAACTTTAAAAATAGAGGTTGAGATTCACAAAGGAGTGCAAAGAAGTAAATTGGCTAAACCCTACTGAAATCCAATGGGAGTTGGATAACTAACCACATTAGGCACTTTTGAAAATCCCTGTATTTATTTTTATAGATTTTTGTAGATGCCTAGGTGAGGAGAGATCACTGGAATTAACCAGTCTGTCCACCTGTATAACAGAACTTTCTCCAAAAACTGTTGATTGAATGAAAGCAGATCTTCTATAGAAACATCCCATACTGATTTAAAAATTGACATTGATGGAGAATCCATTGCAAATTGTTCCAATGGCTAATTAGCCTCATTTTTAAAAATTTATACCAAATTTTGAGTCTGAATTTGCCTAACTTCTATTTTCAGCCATTGAATTATGAAACTATGAGTCTTCTGGATCTGAAAACCCACACTGGAAACCCACACCAATTTTTTTTAGATTTCAAAATCGGGAATGCAATTTTCCTAGCTCAGTTCCATCTCTAATTGAGATCCTATGTGCTTCCCTAAATTTTTATTCAATCTTTATACAGGCAAAACTCCTAACGACTCCAAGGAGACATTTGCCTGAGTATATCTAAAAAAATAACTTTGTGTTTTAGCCCATTAGGAGGTGGAGTACATAGAGAGAAAGAAAAATCTTCAGTCAAAAGGAATCAGATGCCTCATAAACATTTTGCTAGTATTTTCAAAGGAGCTTAAGCGAGTTAAGTGAGCAATATGAGTGCAATACTAACCTATTTTATTAGTGTTATAAATGCTCAGTATAGAATCATAGAAATGTAGGACTGGAAGGGACCTCGAGAGGTCTTCTAGGCCTGTCCCTTGCACTCAAGACTGAACTAAGTAAATATAGTATCCTTCATTGTAGCATTTGTGATTTTCGAAGTAACTAGAAGGTATCAGGGAAGTAGAATTGACATTTTCAAAGGAGCCTAAGTGAGTTATACACCCAAATGCCTTTGAAGTCCCTAATTCCCTAGGTGGCTTTGCGAATTCCAGTCTAAGTCTGTGTAAGGGGTTTGTCAGTAATGAAGAATCTGAGTCAAAGAAATCTCAGTATAGGAAAATTTCTCCCTGAATGTTGTCTTCACTACAATTCCATGCTATGATTTGCCAAGAAATAAGTGCAGTTCAGAAAAGGATTGGATATTTATATTGTTAATAGTGGCCATGAATCATAGATGTTGTTAAAGCTGATGGGTGCACTAGCAATCCTTTGTTCAGGCTAAATGGAAGAAGCAATGAAATGTGCCTTTATGTAGTGATAGCTGGAAACAGAAGGAAGCCACTGCCCAAGGCAATGGGATGCATGGCAAGGCCAACCAGAAACTATGCCGCGTTAGCTTTGTCTGTGTCAGCCTCATTGCATGCAATCAACTCTCCCTTCTCTTTCTGATGGGGCCACCTTTAATAGCTCACTGTCTTGTGATCTCCAGATTCTTGGCATTGGCTGAGCCCTGTTGCTGGTTGGAGCTGAGGAATTCCTATTCATGGTTATCAAGCTGGCTATTGTTTAAGGAAAAGCAGCAAAGAGTCCTGTGGCACCTTATAGACTAACAGACGTTTTGGAGCATGAGCTTTCGTGGGTGAATACCCACTTCGTCAGATGCATGTAGTGGAAATTTCCACTACATGCATCTGACGAAGTGGGTATTCACCCACGAAAGCTCATGCTCCAAAACGTCTGTTAGTCTATAAGGTGCCACAGGACTCTTTGCTGCTTTTACAGATCCAGACTATCATGGCTACCTCTCTGATAATTATTTAAGGAGGTACCCTTATCTAAGCTATTGTTCTGGTTTTCCCTTAGCAATCCCTTTTGACCTAACTTTATGCATTCAGTCAAGTACCACCACCACATTGAATAAGGAAATGGAATTGCACATAAAAAAGCAATACAGACATTTCTGTCATCCTCACACATCTGACATCATCTGCCCAACAGTTTTCTCAAAGCCAGCTTCACATCCTTATTTTTCAGGCTGTAGATGATGGGGTTTAACATGGGTGTTAAGATGCTGTACTGCACGGACACTAGTTTGTCAAGAGCAAAAGTATATCCAGAGGCAGGTCTCATGTACCTTATGAATGCCGTCCCGCAGAACAACAGAACTATGGTGATATGTGAGGCACAGGTGGAGAAGGCTCTGCGCCTGCCCTCCGAGGATCTGATCCTGAGGATGGTGGCGAGGATGCAAATGTATGAAGTCAGGATGAGCAGGAGGGAGGCAAAGCCTAATGTCATGCTGAAGCAGAGTATCACCATCTCATTAGCAAAGGTGTCAGTGCAGGAGAGCTGCAGCAGAAGCGGAAGTTCGCAGCTGAAATGGTTAATTTCACGAGGACTGCAGAAACTCAAGTCGGTAAGGTAAAGTGTGTTGACCAAGGAATCCAGGAAACCAGATATCCATGCACCCAACACCATCTTCACACAGACCTGGTGGCTCATAGTGGTGCTGTATCTTAAAGGATTGCATATGGCAGCATATCGATCATATGCCATCACTGAGAGGAGAAAAATCTCTGTCCCAACCATGAAAATAAAGAAGAATATCTGAGCAATGCAGCCACTGAGTGAAATAGTCTTCTTCTCTGCCAGGAAGTTCTCCAGCATCTTCGGAACTGTGACTGAAGAGTAACAGACATCAAGAAAGGATAGGTTGCTCAGGAAGAAATACATGGGGGTGTGGAGCTGAGGATCAACCTTTATTACCAGCGTGATCAAAATGTTTCCCACCAGAGTGATTAGATAAATAACTAAAAACACCAGGAAGAGTGGAATCTGGAGGTGTGAGTCATTTGAAAGTCCGAGCAGGATAAACTCAGTCACTGTGGTTTGATTTTCCATCATCCTTTATTCATAAAGGCCTTGACCTGTTAGAGCTAAGAAGGTAAGATAGTGAGTTCATTAAACAAAGAAGAATGTGGTAGAGCTAATGCATTAAGTAGATCTATCTATCTATCTATCTATTAATGTATGCTGGCTAGCATATACATATATATCATAATAATCATATGTATTTGTATTGCTTGTATATATATATATATATATATATATATATATATATAGTATATATATTATATATATATATATATATGCATTAAACATCAATAATATTAAGCACAAATATTGTAACAGTGATACAGCCTAATCTGGCATACACCATAATCCTGTTCACTTACGCTAAGTATCCCATAACACTTTGCTTTTCCTGAAGTAAGCATTTGACACAACTGGTAGGAAACTTGTCAAAATGAAGTTACATTTGTTCTTTCTTAGTACAAGCTATGGAGGCACCTTCGCTGACCAGTACCTGGAATGCTAGTATCCAAAACAAAGATAAAAAAGAAACAAAACTACAAGTTAGGGAACTGGAATGAACTGATGAGTTGGATTATAGTAATGTGTAAAGAAATGTGTTACTTGTAAAATCATATAAGTAATAACTGAAATGTATAGCCTTGGGAGAACACTTTCTGCATAAGGAGAATGTGACATTGCTGCATGGGACTGCTCTTTGGAGACTGGTATCATATAAAAATTTTTCCTTGTACCATATTGATAAACAAGACTGACTTTGGTTATTTGCTCTCTTGAATTTATTTCATAACGGACCAAAGTGTAACCAAGCAATTGACTATCTATCTATCTATTGTGATGGGGCAAGGCCAGATGGCTACAGTAAAGTACTGAGGAACAGGTATGTTAGCCCCAGGCTAAACAAATCCCTAGTACCGTGGTAACCAAATGGCAGTTGCTCCAGGTTAATCAGGGCACCTGGGTTTAAAAAGGAGCTCACTCTAGTCAGGCAGGGAGGAGCCAGAGGAGAAGGAGCGCGTGCGAGGAGCTGGGAGCAAGAGGCGCAAGGAGCTGAGACTGAGAGGGTGTGCTACTGGAGGATTGAGGAATTATCAGACAATCCAGCATTATCAGACACCAGGAGGAAGGTCCTGTGGTGAGGATAAAGAAGGTGTTTGGAGAAGGCCATGGAGAAGTAGCCCAGGGAGTTGTAGCTGTCATGCAGCTGTTACAAGAGGCACTATAGACAGCTGCAATCCACAGGGCCCTGGGCTGGAACTCAGAGTAGAGGGCGGGCCTGGGTTCCCCCCAAACCTCGCAACTCCTGATCAGGCACAGGAGGAGTTGACCCAGACTGTGGGTTCCACCAGAGGGGAAGATCACTGAGGTGAGCAAATTCACCAATAAGCGCAGGACCCACCAAGGCAGAGGAGGAACTTTGTCACACTATCTATCTATCTATCTATCTATCTATCTATCTATCTATCTATCTATCTATCTATCTATCTATCTATCTATCTATCTATCTAATAGTACTATGTCCATAATGGTGGCATCCAAGTGTTTATTTGTTTGCTAGTATTGGCTGATATTTTTGATGGAACATAAACCCCAAGAGTGTTTGACTGTCATTAACAACTATTTTTCTGAGATCTGTCAGTTCACCTGTTCTTAATCCATTTAATGTGTGCTTTATTGATATTGTATAGCAGTGAGTTTTCAATCAGAATGACATGCAATACTAAAAAGAATGCCTTACAGATGTCTAAGTATATTGCATCTATGTAATTATCCTTATCAACCAAACTTCTATTTTTATGAAAAATGAGGTGTTTGACAAGACCTCTTTTTCATAAAAAACATGTTCACTAGCATTATTAGTATCCTTGTCCTTTAATTCATTTTAAAGTGAATCATGTATCATCTTTTCTATTATTTTGTCCTAGGATTGATGTCAGGGTAACTCTAATTACCTGGGGCAGCCCTTGTGCCCTTTTTGAATACTGCCACAATATTAGCACTCTTCTACTCTTTTGGAATCGTATGGTGTTGTGAGATTAAATATTGCTCGTAGATTTTTGGCTCCTACCAATGTAAGACTCTTGTATGCTGATAGGTAAAACCGAAGCCCTGACTTTACACTCCCATGGCATCATTTACTGTACTTTCCACCAAAATGAACAGAGGTAAAGAATACATTTCCACATACCTGCTGCTTGTAAATAATTTTCAGTGTTCACAACTGTCTCTGGCATTCGGAGGCTCTCTCCACCTGACTCTGTATGTTTGATGAAGAATGGAAAATATAGTGTGTTAGTTATGCAATCTAGCAAATATAGTGGCAAAGAGCTAGAGACTTAATTAGAAGGGTTCTATATTAGGAAAGCCTTCCGATACCCAAGAGATTAATTATTTTTATTTATACTGTTAACTTATCAGGAAATAGTCTGATACTGTTGGGACACACCGCATGAACTTTCCCACACTCCGTAACCAGAAATTGCCGTTTTTCCCCACGCAGCATGGCCTTTCTGTTATTGTTGTTACATATAAATAGACAGTGTAGACCTAGGTTGTTAGTTATTTCCCTGTTATTTTATAGTATATTTTCTCATTCAGATCTTCATAACTTTTCTTAAAGCAACTCTCCCTAAGGATTCTTTTGTATCTTTTACTCATCTCAAGTATTTCCCCTGCAACCTTACTTTCCTGAACTTTTGGTTTGTGTTTTGTAATACGGCGGTATAGGGTCTGGTCTATTTCCGACTGACTTCAACCAACCTCTGTGGAAATTGGATTGAGAACTTGTGTCAGGTGAGGCTGCACTGAAGCAGCCTATGGGACCACGATTGGTACTGCAGCCACTTCCCTGCCTTAGTCCACAAGTTTTGGCCACTTGCTTGGTGCAGGGTGAGCCGTGCCATAAGCTCAGCATCCATCTCTAAACAGTTAAAAAATCACAGAATGTGTCTCTCTGTGCTTTTAAATAAAGAAAAGTAAACTCAAAGGCAAACATTTAGTTGTGGGCCTGCTGGATCCCAATTGGTTAGTGTCTCCTGCTGGTACTTTCAGGTGTCTATATGGGTATATCAACACACACCATAACAGTAAACGTCACAGCCCAGGTCGATAGCTAGTGCTATTTCTCTAAAAATAGCCGTGTAGACAGTGCTGTTGACCTGGGCTAGGAGGCTCGCTTCTGTGGAGTGTGTCATCCTGTGTGCAGGGGACTAGACTAGAAGATCTCTTCCAATCCTACAATTCTAGGATGGGTTTTGTTTGAGGCAGTAGTGGCAGAATGATAATACTTTGCTACAACCCTTAATGTGTGAGAACGTGTTTCCATCAATAACATGCCACACCAGTAAACTGGTACCCTTCACATGGGATGAATTTCAGAAAAAGGCCTATTCACCACTTATGTCCCAATAAAACCATGTGGCCCAGAGACCATATCTTAGTCACTATATCATAATGTCTCCATCTCTCCCCATCTGCAAAACAGGGCTGGTATACTTATCTGTGGGAAACACATCTCAGTTGCTGTTTTGGAACATGAACTAAACTGGTAAAACTTGGTCAGATTTCTCTACCATTGGGAAGACCAATAAAATATAAAGCGATAACGTCCATCACCTCGTTCTAAGCTCATTCACAGTGCTGCATTTCAAAATTCATATACTCCAATGGGAGGTGCCATGTTAGTCTTGGGTATTTAAATAGTTCCCATTTCCAAGCAATGTAGTGAGGGTTGGATTTATCCCACCAGAATCATTTGGCCCAAGGTATTACTAGAAAGAACCTAAGGGCTGCTAAATGGCCATAAACCCCTCCATAATGGGTGCATATTGAGGCCTTCTGTGATATATTGCCCTACTCAGTCAGTCAACAGTAGAATGCACAGGTTACTGAAAAAGGCTTTTCTCCATAGTGCTCTGGAGGCACCAGCCCAGAAAACAAAAGGCTTTGAGAAGTTAAGACATCTGAGAAGTCATGGCAAAAGGAGCAGACTTACTCTCCTTAGGGATATAAGCTGATCATGAAGTGAATTCATGGACTGTTTGTTCAACTTCTGAACATTACTACCCGTGTGTTCTCTTTGGAATTTAACCATTACATTGACTCCTGTGCTCATCTTTCTCTCACTCGCGCTCTGTTTTCCCTGTATTTTTTTTTTCTGGTGTGAAATTGATCTCCTCTAAAGCAATGATTCTCAACCAGGGGTATGCATATCCCTGAGGAAATGCAGAGATCTTCCAGGAGGTACATCAACTCATCTAGATATTTGCCTAATTTTACAACAGGCTACATAAAAAGCACTAGTAAAGTCAGTACAAACTAAAATTTCATGCAAACAATGACTTGTTTATACTGCTCTATATACTATACATTTAAATGTATGTACAATATTTATATTCTAAATGATTTATTTTATAACTATATGGTGAAATGAGAAAGGAAGCCATTTTTCAGTAACCGTGTGCTGTGACATTTTTATATTTTTATGTCTGATTTTGTAAGCCAGTAGTTTTTAAGTGTAGTAAAACCTGGGGTGCGCCACCTAACCAGACTCCTGAAAGGTTGAGAGACACTGCAGGAGCTGGTGCCCAATTTCCACTGACTTTTAAAAATCCCCCTTAGATTCCTTTGAGAATCTCAGTCTAAATACTCCACAGTGGGACTAATTGTACTTTCAGTGTGTCCATTGAATCCAGTGGACATACTCCTGACTTATGCCAAGATGAGTGAGAAAAAGATCAGGCCCATTGACTGCAATGGCGCTACTCCTAATTTATCCCCGGCTAAGTGAGAGGAGAATCACCCCACTGATTCCAATGTAGTGATTCCTGATTCATTCCTGTGCAAGTGAGAGGGAATCAGCCTCATCATTGCCAGAGGAGTTACTCCTCATTTACACTTGGGTGAATGAGATGAGAACCAGGCCATCTGTGTTCCTTATTTATTGACAGCAATTTATACCGATGGGAAGTGAGGGCAAAATGAACCAGAGACTGTGCTCACAGTGATGATAGCTTTTTAAGCACACAAGGATCCTCATCCTTAGCTGTAGGAAAACAATTTACATCAGGTGAGGAGGTTGGGTTTCTGATTTTCAAAGGTGCCAATGATTATGCAAGGCACAAGGTAGAGAAGAATCAGTCTCATCATCTTTAGCCTACATATATTGTCCACACAGTCTAGTGTAACTAACCTCAGCAGCTTATATACAGACAATGTGGTCATCTGAGAGGATTGACAACTGTACGTACCTTCAGCACAAACATCACAGACCCCTTACCAATTGGTGGTTCACTAGCTTTGAGGAAATAGCAGAAGTTGGTAAAACAAACAAACAAACAAACAAGAACAGACAATCAGACAAAAAAGGAGGTGGGAAGAAAGCATCATTATGCAGATATTTGTGATTTTTCATGAAAAAAGTAGCTTTTTTTGTTTAACAATAGAAAACCAAAGATTTTCAAAATGTACAGCCAAAACCTGCCACCAGTGATTTTATTATTCTTGTTCTTATTGCCTGAAACCTGTAGCTAATTATCTTAGACCCCATCCTCTTGCATATCCTAGTCAGGCTGTACAGAGAGAAATGAATGTCTGCTCCAAAGCCTGTTTTAGTCAATAGAATGAGATAAAGGTGCAAAGAGATTCTAGGATTGGGCTGTGCAAAGGGAGCACCCTTTTTCAGTCATGGCAGTGAGAGAAATCAGCTGTTGGGTCCCTGGATACTTCAAGCTTATAGAACCTGAATGGAGCCCAGGCATTGCTCCAATCTTGGGGGCCCTTTGGCACACCTTTATCTAACACTCTGTCCTGAGAGCTGGAACCAGTGGACTCAGTGCAGACTCTTCAACCCCACCCACCAGCCCCCATAGCTTAAACTCACCCTTTCCCAGAATTCCACCAAAGGGATGAGCTCTCTGGGGCACCATTTAACTATTTCAGGACACGTGTGGAAACCAAAAAGCATATAACATACACAGAAATGCCCTTCACTAGCTCACTCTTCCCTTGGGAGGACAGACTGTCAAATCCCACAGAACGTAAAAGAGCGGGAGTGAGAGAGAGCCTGGAGCACTGTGCTTAATGTAAGACAAGAGGCTTGAACCATAGTCAGAAAAGTCCAGCCATGCCGTCAACTAAACTCAAGCCATATATGAAAGCAGATGCTTACAAGTTCACTGTTCAATACATGACCTTGGCAAGGGCACTGCTAGCACTGCTAGAACACAGGAACTCCTAAGAAGAAACAGATACCGTGTGTGTGTGTATGTGTGTGTGAACACACTTCAAAAGATTAATCCAGATATATCCTGACCTAACATCAAATAAGAGGGCTTGACAAAAGTAATGGACAGGGATGTTTTGTCCAAGACACCTGGAGCAAGGTACAAGGAGAGGTAAAAAGCTGAGGGTCATGAAACACGTAAGGTGGTTCATTTGTTGTTCGTCTCAGTCTGTAAATATCAGGGTACCTCTCTTTAACCCTTTGTGAAGCCAAGGGAACAGCAGACCATTCCCGCTGCTGACTGAGCCGCTTCTTGCCATGGGGCACTTGTGTGTTAGCATACCTGTAGCTTCTATGGGAAGCTAAGGCTGTGTCATGAGGACAATAAACCTTAACAAGTGTCTTTGCCACTGAATCGTGCCTGTGGTCTTTCTTTGTGAGTAACATCGAAGTCTGCCGAATTAGCTTGCTGCACTGTCTGCTAGTGTAGCTCACATAAGAGCTCCAAGAACAGTAATGACATTTCAGCAGCAATAACATCTTTCAGCACTTAAAGATGCTAACTTTATTGGATATCTTTTCCTCTGAAAACAATGGGTAAAACAGGTACTCAGCAACTGCTCAGCACCACACAGGATTGAAGGTTCAAGGTTCTCACAGCCGTACCGCTTCCATCTCTGTGATTTGGCACAATTGCAAATACATGAGTGTCGTAAATAGATAGTTAAGGATTAATGCCTCTTTCACCTGTAAAGGGTTAAGAAGTTCACCTAGCCTAGTTAACACCTGACCAGAGGAACCAATGGGGGAACAAGATGTTTCAGAAGGAGGGAAGTTTCCTTTGATCAGTTTCAGCTGGAATGGAAAAGATCAAGGAACCAGCCTTTTATCAGAGTAGTAAGTTTTAGAAAAGAATAAATAGGTTTATGTTTATTTTCTTTTTGTGACTTTGTCTTTGTGCAATTAGAGGAATAATCAAATTTGGAATTCTTTTGTGTACTAAATTTTGCCCAGGGGAACATCCTCTGTGTTTCGAATCTGTTGTCTGTGAGATCAGCTTCTATGCTATCTCCCAGAGGATTTTTTTCTGTTACCTTTCTTTTCTTTAATTAAAAGCCTTCTTTTTAAGAACCTAATTGATTTTTTCCCTGTTTTTTTAGATCCAAGGGGATTGGATCTGGACTTACCAGGGATTGATTGGGGGGAAAGGGGAGGGGGAATGAGTAATTCTTCCTTGTTTTAAGATCCAAAGGGAATTGGTGGAGGAGTCTCTCAAGGCTACCCAGGGAGGGGAAGGTTGTTTTGGGGAAGACACAGTTTTCCAAATGACTCAAGCATTTGGATGGTGGCAGCCCATTGATCTAAGCTGGTAATTAAGCTTAGGGCTTTCACATGCCGGTCCCCACATCTATACTCTAAGAGTGGGGATGAAACCTAGGACAATGAGCATTTTCAAACACACCATATTTCCTTTTACAGTAAACCTACCAGTGAAACACTATTTTCTCTCCAAGAGAGTGTGTGTGACTGTTTTTAAGGCATTTCTGGTCACCTCATCTCTGAAAAGATATATTAACATTAAAGAAAGATCAGAGCAGGGCAACAAAAATGATAAGGTGTATGGAACAGCTTCCATATGAGGAGAGATTAAAAAGATTGAAACTGTTCATCTTCGAGATGAGACGACTAAGGGGGGATATGACAGCGGTCTATGAAATCAGGAATGGTGTGGAGAAAGTGACTAAGGAAGTGTTATTTAGCTCTTCACATAACTCATGAATCAACAGTCATCTGATTAAACTGATTGGCAACAGGTTAAAAGAAAGGAAGGAAGTACTTCTTCAGAAAACACACAGTCAATATGTGGAGCTCGTTGCCAGGGGAAGTTGTGCAGGCCAAAAATATAACAGGGTTCAACAGAGAATTAGATACGTTCATGGAGGATTGGTCCATCAATGGTATTAGCTAAGGTGGACAGGCACTTAGGTCTCATGTTCTGAGTCTTCCTAAACCTCTGATTGGCAGAGGTTGGGACTCGGCAACATGAGATGGATCATTTGGTAGTAGCCCTGTTCTTTTCATTCCTTCTGGGGCATCTGCTGTGGGCCACCGTTGGAGGACGGGATACTGGGCTTGAGGGACCATTGGTCTGATCCACCATGGCTGTTCTTATGCAGTTAGTACTCGCATTACTATAAATAGAATATAATAAGCTGCTTCTCATGCACATTGAATCTCACTGCAGGGAACTTCTCTGTCACTGTGTCAGAGAATGGGAGAAACAGTAGAGTCTAGTCTCACCCTGACCCCCATGGGAGGTTGCCCAGACAGGTCTGTGGAATGAAGTTAAATGTTTCATCCATTCTAGGGAGGCCTGGGGGAGGGATAGCTCAGTGGTTTGAGCATTGGCTTGCTAAACCTAGGGTTGTGAGTTTACTTCTCAAGGGAGCCATTTAGGGATTGGGGCAAAAATCTGTCTGACGATTGGCCCTGCTTTGAGCAGGGAGTTGGACTAGATGACCTCCTGAGGTCCCTTCAAACTCTGAGGTTCTATGACATGTTATACATGAGACTAGTATAAAGTGTAGGAATACGACTAAGACAAATCCAAAGGGATAAATCTCACAATATAATAAAAGTGAGCTGGGATTTTCCAAGGAGCCTATGTACCCAACTCTTATAAAACTTAGCCCTTGTTAAAAACTTGAATTTTCTCCTAAGAAATTTTAAGTGAAGGATGTTCACCAGTTTTTGACCAGATCCAGAGAGCTGGATATTAAGGAAGCTCTATAAGAAGGAAGAAAAATAAAATATATGGAAGATATGCCAAGACATGAAGACAAAGTTGAAAGCAATCTCCAGTAAAAGAATGGAGATACCATGGTTAGGCATTTTTCAATATCATACAGAATATCAATACAGAATATCAAGAAGAGAAGACACAGTCCAGCATGGACTGCCATCATGTATGAATGATTCCATATTATTCCTAGGAGAGAGAACTTCAATGAATACATAATCCTGTGTTACACAAGGATGAATTGAAAGACATGATATCTTAAATTTGGATCAGGAATAATAATAATAATTAATAAATATATGTTGCTCCAAAAAGTAAGAATATTTAGACATATGTGCCTGTGACACCAGCACTGACTAAATCAAATTGGCACAGCCTGAATTAATTCAAAAGGATATATGATAAAAATAAAAATAATAAAAATCTTATTAACAAAAGTTCAGCACAGAACAACAGCTGAGATGTTCAAAGCCTCCCAGGTAATTGGATGTACCATTCTGATTATTCCTGCATGGTTAGTAGCAGAAACTCCAGAAATACTTTTATACAGACATTGAGGCCACCTCCAGTGGATTCCTAGACAATTCTTAACTGCCAAGTCCTCGGTTTGAAATACAATCTCCTGTACAATGCAGTCCAGAGGAAAACTATGACAATAGTCTGAAAGGTAAATAAGCAAATAAAAAGTAAAGAAAGTAAATAAGGAAGTGTTATCTACTCCTTCTCATAACACAAGTGTAAACGGAGTCAAGATGAGCTCTAGCCTGACATCTGGTGGTGAATTATGGGGAGTGTGGAAAGGAATTTCAGGCATTTGCATTTGCACACCCACTCAGCCTAGCATAGCCCATGCAGGCTGGGATGGTTATTTTGACAGCTCTGGGATCCCCAATTTCTTTGTTATTGAGGCAGGAGGAATAAAGTGTTGTTACCCTGATTATGTGAATGAGGAACTATGAGACTTCTTTATAACAGAGAGTCTCACCATCAGTTAAGTAACACTCACTAGACAAGGGAGATGGGTGCCAAAACCCAGTGAATGGAGAGAGGTTGGGGATTGGTGTGTGTACCTGATGGTATGGGCACTTTTTGAGGGCCTCGAACACCAATTGCATCTTTTTCTTTCTCCACTGTTGAAGAGCTGAGCTAATTTTGATTCCATTAGGAGTCTATCTGGAGGCTGCTGAGCTGAATTCATGTTAGGCTAAGGGCAGACCAGCACTAGGGCTCCCCTACTACAAGCTAAAATCACTAAAAGAGCTAAACTACTGAGCTGAGATCACTGAGTGCTGTGTTAACTACTGGGGGAGCCTGAAGATCTATTGCTAAGGGCCTGGCAGAGTGAAGCAGTTTGCAGCATGGTTGGAGCAGCCCACGAAACTGGAGCAGAGTGGAGCGGTTTGCGGGGATGGCTGGAGCAGCTCACAGGTCAACTGGAGGAGTGGCACAGCTGGTGAAGTGGAGCCAGTTGTGGCGAAGGCTGCAGCAGAACTCCGTGGAGAGGCAGAGCAGTTGGCCCTGGCCCACGTAAGGTGCCCTTAATACCCTGTGTGCGCCCCCCCATTTCCACCCAGGCTTGGGGGGTAAAACTCTGCAGATAAACTTTTCAACTCTGGGGCGGCACTGACCAGGGACAGAGACTTTTGAGTTGTTGGACTTTGGGGTATTGGACTTAAGACCCTAAGGGGAAAAAGACATTGCTAAAACTTACTTGGTGGGTCTTTTGCTCATGGTTTACGTTATGAATCCTGTTTATGGTGTTTCCCCAATATGATGCCACATTGTTTCCCTCCTTTATGAAAAGGATTTTGCTACACTCAGACTCTGTGCTTGCAAGAGGGGAAGTATTGCTTCCTAGAGGCACCCGGGGGGGGGGGCGTGATATGTAATTGCCTCAGGTCACTGGGTGTGGGCTTGAGCCGATTTTGCATTTGCGTTATTGAAACGGAACCCTTGGATATTGAACCCGGCCCTTGTTGCCGCCAACTCAGAGTGGCAGAAGGGTTACACAAGAATGGGTTACCAAATGAAATTAATAGGCAGCAGGTTTAAAACAAAAGAAAGTATTTTTTCATACAATGAACCTGTGGAACTTCTTGCCAGAAGATGTTGTGAAGACTATAACAGGGTTAAAAAAAGAACTAGTTAAATTCATGGAAGATAGATCCATCTATTAGCCAGGATAGGATGGACAGGGATAGTATCTCTAACCTCTGTTTGCCAGAAGCTGGGAATGGGTAACAGGGGATAGATCACTTGATAATTGCCGTGTTCTGTGCATACCCTCTGGGGCACCTGGCATTAGCCACTGTCAAAAGACAAGATACCAGGCTAGATGGACCTTTTATATGACCCAGTATGGACATTCTTATGTTCTTATGTAGTTTCAAAGAGGACAGAATCCATTGTTCTCCATGTCCACTGGGGTTAGGACAAGGAGGAATTGGTTTTATTTGCATCTAGACAGTTTCAGGATAGATATTAAGAAAAAAATCTAACTATAATGATAGTTAAGCACTGGAACAGGTCACCTAAAGAGGTTGTGAGATCCCCAACACTGGAGATTTTTTAAGAACAGGTTGAGCAAACACCTGTTAGACTTGATCTAAGTATAGTAGGTCTTGCCTCAGCACAAGGGGCTAGACTAGATGGTCTCCTGAGATCTCATCCAGCCTTACATTTCTGCAATTCTGTGTCTATTTATATGTGAATTTGTTTGTGTCAGACTGTTGTGCTTGTATGTTGATGACTAAGGCCACAATTTTCAAAGGAAGTGATTGGCCAGATATTTAAAAGTATTTAGGCACCTAGTGGGATTTTCAGACATCTACATGTCTAACACACATTGAAATAATTTGGACCTTAGTGATTTTGGATGCCTCCATTTTCAGTTGTCTAATCTGTGATGCCTTTAAGGGGGCAGATTTTCAAAAAGTACTGAGCACCCACCCTCTGAAAAATGTCCGTTTACGATGACTTAAATTGGGCGACTTTAATCTTTTAAGCAGCTTTGAAAAATCTTACTCAGAGGGGGAGATTTTTCAAAGGCACAAGAGATAGCTAGGCATCCAGCTCCCATTTCAAAGACAGCCCATGTCTTTAAAAATCCTCCTCGTCCACCAGTGCCAACTCTGAATGCCATATTAAATATGTTATCTGGGCTTCTGCTCATCTGGGCAGCCCCATATTTTACAGTTCCCATCCCTCCCTTATGTGTGCCAGGCCTCTGCATCCCAAGGCAAATCCACAGTTCCTGGGAACTTAGTATAACTTGACTAATCATGTGAATCAGGGATTCTCTAAAGAAACACTTAGTTTGTCACAAGCTGAGGTGTTCTACCATTCACAAAATATCTAAGTGGATGCTGCTGCCATGCAATAACAGCTCCTGCACTTTGAGCTACTCCCTTTGCAAAGTACACTAGGGGAACTGTTAGCATGTGGCAGCAATGTCCAGACATACTCTGGGTACACAGCAGGCTAGTGTGGAGTAGGTTTACACCCCATCACTAAGTGTCCACGTAGATAAGCCCTCAGTGGCTGTCTGAAAGTCTCGGGGCTTGCGTGGTTTACGGCACAGGTGGGACAGGCATAGTAATTAGGTAAGGAGGTGAGAGTAGGGAGTGGCCCCAGATAGGAAGGACATAGAAAGTGAGCAAAAGAGAAACAGATTATTATCCTTCAGTATTACACCATGAGAATTTTCCTTAAAAAACAAATAGCCTTCACAACATACAAGATCTTTAAGCTTAGAAAGGAGAAAGCTAATGTCTAAATGTATCCCCACAAGTCAACAATAAATGCTGACTACAAATCAATGCCGTTGGTTTGGGTAGTCTGGAATGTTGTTAAACCTTCTGCAGAATTCCTGCATTTTAGCTACTCATCTGCACATACTCTTCTTTTACTCACCTTGAAATTCTCATAGTGTCTGTCTTGAGGAGGTCACTGTTCATGATGTCTTGCACCCCCAATATGTTCTTGAGCCACTAGTTCATAGCCAAGTGCTCCAATAATCACAAGGATCATCTTCGTTCTCTGTAGTCATTCCGCTTCATACTTCACCCCCTTCACTTCTTGTTCCTTTCAATGTTTCTCTCTGCTGGGTTGGCAAGACTAATAAACATGGACTTGTTTGTCATAATGAGTTTTATTTGTACGTTATCGAGCACAGAATCTCTCTCTTTGGCTCTGTGTGAGGATATCATTTACACTCTCATGTGTTTCTAGAAATCAGAAAACAAAATAACCTTCCCTTTTTTCAAAATTAAGATCATAATAGCTATGCCCTCATGTGATCATGTGAAGGTTAATACATTAAGATTCAGACTGAACTTTGCATTTACTGGCCATGCTACAATACGTTCCTGTTTAATGGCTTTGACTTTAGTGTCTCTACATCAGTGTAAAATCACTGTGAGTGGGAAGGATCAGGGAATGGCCGAATGTTAAGTTTCCAGCCCCAGTGACTTGGCCAGCAGCAAATGACAACTACCAGGGAGCCAGGGGGAAGCAGAGAGGAGGGAACTGCACCTTCCTGAATCAGAAACCTTCCCCTTAGCTGGTCCTGGGACTGTGTAGCAGAGACACATCACCACTATGATGAAGCACAAGGGCGGGTAGCTTGTGTGAATAACACTCATGGGGGCCAAGGTGTCAATGAGAACTCTTGGCCCACCTGCACATTGACCTTCCCTTAATCAGTCATTTCAGGTAGCAAGAACTGCAACATTCAAATTAGCAGGAGATGAAGTGTGGGGATTGGTTGATTTACTTCTGATGTCACCAGGGTCCCATTTAAAAGTGACCTGAGCTTGGCAATGTGCAAAATGTATTCCTAATTTAATGATCTGGAAGAAATTCTCTTAACAATTTAGCTGCATTATAACCTAATGTTTTCAAATGTGGCCTACACACATATTTCAAATGAGTTTTAACATTATGGAAAGTGAGAAGAGTTAAGTTTTATTCCACTCTGAAGATCTCTCATGACAAAGCTGCAGATGACAAATGCCAAATTTCTTAAGGATCCCAATTATAAAATTTTAGTCTCATGAACTAATTAAAATATTTACCTGCAAAGCCGTCCACTTGCAGAGAATAAGAATCCAAATTGGGCAAGGATCACAGTATTCTTCACACCTTACAGTGGGAGTGAATGAACAGTGAGTGTCTAAGGATATAGCTTTGTTTCCTAATTTTCCTCCAAAACAAGTCAGATGGCCACAGGTAGGCAACACCCACACTCTACGCAAGTCATGATTCTGATGAGTTCAACATTCACACAAAGATAAATATGGGCTACTCATGTGAAACAGAATTTGCAAGATCATATGCCCTTATTGGCCCAATAATATACACATATATATTAGCTTAAAATCACTGAATTCTTGTAAAGTCATCAATGAGAACTCTTGCCAGCCTGTACAGTTACCTTCTCTCAAGGAGTCATTTCAGGTAATAGAACTGCCATATGGAAATTACCAGGAGAGAAAGACTGAGAATCGGCTGAGTTACCTCTGATGTTACCATGGCCCCACTTAAGAATGAATCTCAGCTATATGCACCAGCTAATCCAAATCTAATATGTTCTAACTGAACTGCATTTTTATTCCAGTTTTACAATCATTCTGGACAAATCAGGAGAGAGGATAAACGTGAGCTTTCTGAACGAGCACATTTTGAAGTATTTCATTCGTGTGAAGTAATTCTCATATTAATTTGAAAGTCATCCACACTCAAAGAATAAAGACTATATGTTCAAGGAGGATACACTGTACGCTTCAGAGATGAGAGTGCAAATGAGTGTGCAGTGCGTGTCTCAGGATTTGGCATGGTGTACTAATTTTTCTCCAAAACATGTCACATGACCATAAGTTGAATAAGTAGAATCCGCCCTTGGACACAAAAAGTCCTGATCGTGCTAGTCTAGAGTTCCACTGGCACAGAAAGATGAATTAGGGCTATTCATGAGTCAGAGTTTGCAGGTTCATATATCTACGATTAGCTTGAAATGCCTGTACTCCTCTAAAAGACAAAAAATCTAAGGAGAGCTTTTCTCCAGGCTTCCTTTACCTCCTTGTTTCTCAGGCTGTAGATGAGGGGGTTGACCAAAGGGGTCAGGACTCCATAGAAAACAGAGCACACTTTGTTCAAGACCCTCAGTGCATCAGAGTCTGATAGCAGATACACAATGATGAGGGTTCCGTAGAAAATTGTCACCACGATGAGGTGGGAAGAGCAGGTGGAAAAGGCCTTCTGTCTCCCAGCCGTGGACGGGATTCTCAGGATGGTGGTGATGATACTAACATAAGATGCCAGGGTCAACAGAAACGGAGGAAATGTGAATAGGGAGGAATGTACGACAGCTGAAACCTCCAGCCAGTAAGTGTCGCTGCAGGACAGTTTCGTTATTGGACTAAAATCACAAAAGAAATGGTCAATTTCATTGGGGCCACAGAATGTTAATTGTGACATCACAGATATTAAGAAGGCAACAGACACAAATCCACCTGTCCATGACGCGACCGCTAGCTGGAGGCACAACCTGTCGTTCATCAGGGCTGCATAATGCAGAGGTTTGCATATCGCTAAATAGCGATCATAAGACATCACAGATAGTAGACCTCATTCTGTGCCTGCCAGAGAACCAAAGAAATATAATTGTATGATGCAACTGGGAACAGAAATGGTTCTGTTCCCAGTCAGGAGACTGTCCAGCATCCTGGGCAGCATGGTGGAGGTGTAGCTGGTCTCCAAGCTGGACAAGTTCCCCAGGAAGAAGTACATGGGGGTGTGCAGGTGCTGATCAGTCACAACTAACACAACAATGAGGATGTTCCCAGCCATGGTCACAATGTAGATCACTAGGAACAGCAGGAAGAGAAGAACGTGAAGTCCAGGAAGATCCCCAAATCCCAGGAGGATGAATTCTGTCACGGTCGTTTGATTTCCCTGGCATTTGTTTGCTGTGGATTTCATCTAGGGAAATAAAACAAATTCTGCCATTTAGAGTCTAACTTACACTGCAAAGCAGTCAGCATTTCATTTCTGGCTTCTCTCTGCTAGTTGCCATCCCAATGGTTGAGTGAAGACCCCAGATAGTAGAGGCATGCTGGGTAAAATTTCAAAAGGACCTAAGTTAATTGACATTGGAATATTACTGCTGTCTGGTATTTCTATGGCTGTACACATCTCACCTTCAGCTTCCTGATCATGTCTTATGTGTTACATTAGCCACAATATCTGAAATTTTCCACTCCACTGGAATCTGTCCACCAGATTCCAGTGGAGTGGACAATAGAATTTGATTGCAGAAACCTGGGTTTTCTTCCTTTCTCTTTCTTTCCTTGACCTTGGGCTTACACTTCCGTTCTCTGAGGCTCTGTTCCCTCTATTACAAAATAGTTGATGATAATATCACTTACCATTTTCTTAACGTGTTTTGAAATTTAGAGATCATTCTCTCTCAAATCATAGAATCATAGAACTGGAAGGGACCTCGAGAGATCAGCTAGTCCAGTCCTCTGAACTCATGACCGGACTAAGTATTATCAAGACAGTTCGTGACAGGTATTTATCTAACCTGCTCTTAAAAATCTCCAATGATGGAGATTTCACAACCTCCCAAGGCAATTTATTCAAATGCTTAACCACTCTGACAGTTAGGAAGTTTTTCCTAATGTTCAATCTAAACCTCTCTTGCTGTAATTTAAGCCCATTGCTTTTTAGCCTGTCCTCAGAGGTTAGGAAGAATATTTTTCTCCCTCCTCCTTGTAACAACCTCTTATCTACTTGAAAGTTGTTATCATATCCTCTCTTAGTCTTCTCTTTTCCAGACTAAACAAACCCATTTTTTTCAATCTTCCCTCATAGGTCACGTTTTCGAGACCTTTAATTATTTTGGTTGATCTTCTCTGGTCATTCTCCAATTTTTCCACATCTTTCCTGAAATGTGGTGCCCAGAACTGGACACAATACTCCAACTGATGCCTAATCAGAGCAGACTAGAGAAGAATTACTTCTCATGTCTTGCTTACAACACTCCTGCTAATACATCCCAGAATGATGTTTGCTTTATTTGCAAAGGAAAAAGTGTAACACAGTTGACTCATATTTAGCTTATGGTCCATTATGACCCCCAGATACCTTTCCGCAGTACTTTTTCCTGAGCAGTCATTTCCCATTTTGTATGTTTGCAAATGATTGTTCCTTCCTAAGTGGAGTACTTTGTTTGTACTTGTCCTCATTGAATTTCATCCTATTTACTTCAGTCCATTTCTCCAGTTTGTTCATGTCATTTAAAATTATAATCCTGTCCTCCAAAGCACTTGCAATCCCTCCCAGCTTGTTATCATATGCAAACGTTAGAAGTGTACTTTCTATGCCATTATCTAAATCAGGGGTGGACAAAATACGGCCCTTGGGCTGAATCCAGCCTGTCTAACATTTCGGACCATCCCGCAGGCTCTTTTGCTTCCCCCTCACAAGCTCCAGGCCGCTAAAAGTCCCACAGTGCAGCAGGGCACCCAGACAGGCTTTCTGCCTGCCATGGCCCCACGCCACTCCTGGAAGATGCTGGATGCTGCTGGTATGTCTCCGTGCACCCCCCCAACACTACCCTAAGGGATCCCAATGACTGAAAACTAGACAATGGGCACTGCGGGGGCAGTGCTTGCAGGTGCAGGCAGCGCACAGAGACCCGCTGTCTCCCTCTCCCCAAGGGGCACACAGAGACATGCCAGCAGCAGCTGGCTGCTTCTGGGAGTGGTGTGGGGCCATGGCACTGAGCACTCCGCTGCACCATCTGCCGGGAGCCGCCTGTGGTTAATGCCTGCTGGCCAATTCATGCACCTTGCCCCCCCTCCCACACCCCAACCTTATGCCCCAGGTCAGAATTCTCTCCTGCACCCAAATTTCCTCCCAGACCCGCACCCTCTCCTGCACCCCAACACTCTGCACCAGCCCAGAGCTCCCTCCTGCACCTAAACTCCCTCCCAGACCCCGCACTCCCTATATTAATATAGTAGAAATGTGTGGCCTGTGATGACTTACCAAAATTCGTGGAGTGGCCCCCCTGTAAAAATTGCTGCCACTCTGATCTAAATCATTGATGAAGATATTGAACAGAACCGGACTCATGACTGATCCCTGTAGGACTCCATTTGTTATGCCCTTCGAACATGACTGTGAACACTCATAACTACTCTCTGTTATTATTCCCCTCCCCCACCCCATTGAGTAATGGACCTATCCTGTCCTTGGTCTTTCTCTTGCTTCTAATGTAGTTCTAGAATGTTCTCTTGTTACCCTTTATGTCTCTAGCTAGTTTGATCTTGTTTTGCACCTTGACCTCACAAATTTTCTCCCTACATATTTATGTTATTTGTTCATATTCATCCTTTGTAATTTGACCTAGTTTCCACTTTTTGTAGGACTCTTTTGATTTTTAGATTATTGAAGATCTCCTGGTTAAGCCATGGTGGTCCCTTGCCATACTTCCTATCTTTCCTATGCAGAGGGATAGTTTGATCTTATTTCCTTAATAATGTCTCTTTGAAAAACTGCCAACTATCTTCAATTGTTTTTCCTGTTAGATTTGCTTTCTATGGGATCTTACCTACTAACTCCCTGAGTTTTCTAAAGTCTGCCTTCTTGAAATCCATTGTCTTTATTTTGCTTTTCTCCTTCTTACCATTCCTTGGAATCATGAACTCTACCATTTCATGATCACTTTCACCCACGCTGCCTTTTGCTTTCAAATTCTCTATCAGTTCTTCCCTCTTTGTCAAAATCAAATCTAGCCCCTCCCCTAGTAGCTTTCTCCATCTTCTAAAATAAAAAATTGTCTCCACTACATTCCAAGAACTTGGATAGTCTGTGCCCTGCTGTGTTATTTTCCCAACAGATGCCTGAGTAACTGAAGTTCCCCATCACCACCCAGTCCTGTGCTTTGGATGATTTTGTTACTTATTTAAAAAAAGCCTCATCCACCTCTTCTTCCTGGTTAGGTGATTTGTATTAGACCCCTACCATGACATCACCCTTGTTTTTTAACCTTTTTATCTTTACCCAGACACTTTCAGACAGTCTGTTCCTATTTCCATCTCGAACTCAATCCAAGCATATACGTTTTTAATATGTAAGGCAAAACCTCCTCCTTTTTTTCCCTGCCTGTCCTTCCTGAGCTAGCTGTACACGTTTTAACCAATATTCCGGTCATGAGTATTATCCCACCAGGTCTCTGTGATGCCAACTATGTCATAGATGTGGTCATTTACTATCGTTTTGAATTCTCCCTGCTTATTCCCCACACTTCTTGTATTAGTATACAGACATCTAAGATACTGATTTGACACCCCCTCCTCCATTTCTGTCCTGTCTCTCCCTTATCCCTGCTAAAACAGCTCATGCTCCCCTCAAATTCTCCAAATCTCCACTAAATGGTAATCAGATAGCATGTTCATTTCTCAGCAAGGATACAGAACTTGGGACCACCCAGAAGATAATAAATCTCTCTTAGAATTTTAACCTAATTCAGAATGCAGAAGCTGAGGATTCTGAAATGCTGAAAGTTATTTCAATGGGACATATTCATCGAACAGCCACACAGAGAAATTTTCAGTGAGAAAAATGGGGCAGTTTGGTTGAAATTCCAAACATTGCCCATGACTGACTTGGTGAATATCTCTATAATAAGATTCCAGAATGGTGACCGCATGTGTCATTCTGAAGCATATTAAACCTGAAAAACCAAAAGGAATCTGGTAAAAGGTGGAAACATGGACAAATAGCTGAGGACCAGTACAAAAGTATACAACAAACACATTGGGAGAAAATAAGAAATGCTGAGGCAGAAAATGACTAAAATCCAAAAAGAAGAATAATGATAAGTACATTAGCTAGGAAGGTGAAAAATAGATGACATCAAGAAGGCTGACAAATCAACACTATCACCCTCACAATAAAACAACTACACCACACAATAAACCTGAGCACACATAGTCTCTCAGAGCAGCACATACCCACACAGATCATCTCAAATCTGCCAGCACAACAGAATCCCCACACAAATCATCACAAGCACTCACACTGCGACTCAACCAGCATAGCCGATAAACCCAATCACAACATAATCCCTAACTGGAACACAAATCCCTTATTAACACATACAAATATCAACACAAATGTCCCAGTATAACACAATCCAAACAGAAATCAACATAAACAAATACACAGCTTCACCAGCAAGCCCAATATCCCCAAACATCACTCTGAACACCAGACTGTCTACTGAGTCTGTATCACATGATGCAAAGCGCTACAACATTGATTCAGAGCTCTTTCCCTTTAGCTTGTCCCAAGGTTCCATTATCACTGGGATTCATGGTCTGTTATTGGCTAGTTTTTAAGGTCTCAGCCATTTTGGGGCTTTTTAACACAAATGAGTTTCCAAATTACCCTTGTGTGACAGAAGAGGTTTTCAGCTCCTAGCAAAGGGTTAAGCTGATTGCCTCCAGGGATAGAAGCCTGCCACAGCGGCCTGGCTGACAGGGCAGCTAAAGAGAAGGTAACATTTGGAAGAAGAAGGATTTCCAACAAATGTAGAAAAAAATAGTTCTAACTTTTAAAAGCTTTTAATTAATCACTAATGGATGGAAACTAAGCTGTTGATCTCCTTTCCCCTCCGTGCTTTCCTTTCTCTTTTTCTTTCCCTTCCATTGAGACCGTTTACCGTTCTTTTCTTATGTTTTGTGGGGGAAATCAATAAAATATAAACTAATCAATAAATACAGAGAAATGTGCACACTAAAAAGTGCATTACAATGACTGGGTTAACATGGAAAATGATATTAAGATGTAAGCATTTTAAGGAGTTAATTGGGAAACAATTCCTCTCTCACTTACCTCAATATAAATCAGGAATAGCTGCACTGAAGCCTAGAAAGATGTACTACTCGAAAGCTGGGGTAAATGAGAGAATGACCCCAAAAGAGAAGTTTCTTCTTCTTCTTCTATTGTTTAATGTTTCTGTATAAAGTCCTACCTAATGCACCTGCACAGACACAGATTATCACTTTCACAGCACCATTCCCCATGTGAAAATTTTCAATCACTTCTATATGCTTCGGTGCTCACATGGGAATTGTTCCCAAAGAGAATCTACTGTGGTGTTGCCATCCAACCTGAACCACCTTAGTAACAAATGGCAAAGAGGTCAACCTTCCAGAACAACACAGAGTTTTCTCTTATGTCTGATAGAGGGATGAGTTTAGGATGGACAGCTTCAATCTGTGGGGCCTGGAAAAGCTGAGACCGATCTGACTTGTTATGAGCCAAATCAGCAGAGGTGCTGAATATGATTGTGGTTCCTAAGGCATTGCACTGCAGTGATGGTGCTGTAGAGTGATCCCATGTTGCTGTAATGTGACGTGGACATGCAGATGTAGCATCCAAATACAGATGTTGTAAAAGGGCAGGCAGTCTCATGCCCCATGGTTACAGGTGACTCTCCATGAGCCTGATGCAGTTAGACCTTCATTACCTCTTTTCTTCAACATTTCAGTATGTCCCTCACTCTTCCTGCATGGGGGAGAGAAGGCAAATGTTTCCTCCTCCTGAATGGGTGTCTTTGTTCCCTCTTCATCTCCAAGCCCTTCCTAGGGTGTGACCCTCCTTCCACAATTCATGAATAGTTCAAACCATGTTGTACACTGTGACCTTCAGGAAGAACAGGGCCCTGTGTGGGGTATTGTGGAGATGTTCTGTTTTTTCAGCACATCCTGAACTTTTCATGCTATCACATTAAATAATAGAGATTGCTCCTCTTTTCCAGCCAGCCATCTCTTCTCCTTATTTCTACCACACCCTGGAAAGTGCCTCTCCAATACATTCTCTCCATGATAGAGATGTACGGCAACTCCCAAATGAGTGACACACATTGAGGGACTGACTGAATTCTTACTGAGGCAAACTTCCTGTGAGGTTAATTGAGCAACTCACATGAGTCACAATGAGGCCCGAGGACTCACAGATGATTCGATTTTGGCCCCATTTCCTAAACCATTCTCCCAGAAACTTAACATGTAAAGATGTATATCACTGGTATGACAGCCCTCAGATCTAGAAACTTGTCCCATAGCAGAGGGCAATTGGAAAATCCATGCATGCTGCAGCCATGGAGAGGGGAGGGATAGCTCAGTGCTTAACCAAGGGTTGTGAGTTCACTTCTTGAGAGGGCTATTTAGGGAACTGGGGTAAAAATCTGTCTGGGGATTGGTCCTTCTTTGAGCAGGGGGTTGGACTAAATGACCTTCTGAGGTCCCTTCCAACCCTAATCTTCTATGATCTCTCCTCTTTGGTAGATCAGTAAGAATTCAGACAGTTTTGTGAATGTGGTGTAAATATACAGTAACTCCTCACTTAACATTATAGTTATGTTCTTGAAAAATGCAACCTTAAGTGAAATGATGTTAAATGAATCCAATTTTCCCATAAGATTTAATGTAAATGTGGGGGGTTAGGTTCCAAGGAAATTTATTTGGGGCAGACAAAAGGCATTATATACTGTACAGTACTGTACTGTGGTGGGGAGGTGCCCCTGGCTTACCCCTGCAGCTCAAGGCTGGGGGTGCAGGGTCTGGGATGGATTTAGGGTGTGAGAAGGAGCTCAGGGTAGGGTGCAGTGTCTGAGGCTTGGTCTACACTACGCGTTTAAACTGATTTTAGCAGCGTTAAACCGATTTAACGCTGTACCTGTCCACACTACGAGGCCCTTTATATCGATATAAAGGGCTCTTTAAATCGGTTTCTGTACTCCTCCCCGAAGAGAGGAGTAGCGCTAAAATTGGTATTACCATATCGGATTAGGGTTAGTGTGGCCGCAAATTGACAGTATTGGCCTCTGGGCAGTATCCCACAGTGCACCACTGTGACCGCTCTGGACAGCAATCTGAATTCAGATGCAGTGGCCAGGTAAACAGGAAAAGCCTCGTGAAATTTTGATTTTCATTTCCTGTTTGCCCAGCGTGGAGCTCTGATCAGCACGGGTGGCAATGCAGTCCCAAATCCAAAAAATGCTTCAGCATGGACCATACGGGAGATACTGGATCTGATCGCTGTGTGGGGAAACAAATCTGTTCTATCAAAGCTCCGTTACAGAAGACGAAATGCCAAAGCCTTTTAAAAAGAAAATCTACAGGCTACACAGTGCTGTGTGACAAGTGTAGCGGGAAGCCAGAGACTCAAATGGACACTCATGGAGGGAAGGAGGGGGTACTGAGGACTCCAGCTATCCCACAGTCCCCAGTAGTCTCCGAAAAGTATTTGCATTCTTGGCTGAGCTCCCAATGCCTGTAGGTTCAAACGCATTGTCCAGCGTGGTTCAGGGAATAGCTCGCCAATTTACTCCTCACCCTACGTGAAAGAAAAGGGAAAGAAATCGCTTCTTGACTTCTTTCAATGTCACCCTATGTCTACTGAATGCTGCTGGTAGACGCGATGCTGCAGCAGTGAAGAGCAGTATCCACTCCTTTCCGCTGCCCAGGTGGCAGACGGTGCAGTAGGACTGGTAGCCATCCTTGTTATCAACCCGTGAGTGCTCCTGGCTGGCTTCAGGTGAGGCTGGCCGGGGGCGCCTGGGTGAAAATAGGAATGATTCTCGGTCATTCCCAGTAGATGGTACAGAACGGCTGGTAACCATCCTCGTCATAGCAACTGGGGGCTGAGATCTATCAGCCTCCTCCCTTTCCTGTGTAAAGAAAAGATTCTGTCCTGCCTGGACTGTCATAGCAGCGGCATGCTGGGCTCCTCTCCCCTGCACCGCTTAATGTCCTGCCTGGACTGTCATAGCGGCAGGAGGCTGCCTCCCCCTCATTTTATCTCACTAACAAGTCACTGTTTCTTATTCCTGCATTCTTTATAACTTCATGACACAAATGGGAGGGACACTGCCACGGTAGCCCAGGAAGGTTGGGGGAGGAGGGAAGCAACAGGTGGGGTTGTTGCAGGGGCACCCCCGTGAATGGCATGCAGCTCATCATTTCTGCGGGGTCTGGTACGGAGCAGCTGTGCTCTCTGATCACTGGTTCTCTAGCACACTTGCCCCATATTCTAGGCAGGACTGACTCTATTTTTAGAAACCATAAAGGAGGAATTGACTCAGGGAGTCATTCACATTTTTGCTTTTGCACCCCAGGCCGACCTCTGCCAGGGGCACCCATGATAGCAGCAGACAGTACAGAACAACAGATAACTGTCATCTCATTGCCAATTTACACCAGCAGCAGACAGTACAGAACAACTGATAAATATCTCTGCTATCATGCAAAAGCAAATGAATGCTGCTGTGTAGCGCTGGAGTATCACCTTTGTCAGTGGCATCCAGTACATATACGGTGACTGTAAAAAAAAAAAGCTGAACAGGCTCCATGGTTGCTGTGCTATGGCGTCTGCCAGGGCAATCCAGGGAAAAAGGGCGTGAAATGATTGTCTGCCGTTGCTTTCCTGGAGGAAGGAATGACTGATGACATTTACCCAGGACCACCCGCGACAATGATTTTTGCCTCATCAGCCACTGGGCTCTCAACCCAGAATTCTAAGGGGCTGGGGAGGCTGCGGGAACTATGGGATAGCTACGGAATAGCTACCCACAGTGCAAAGCTCCGGAAATCGACGCTAGCCTCGGACCATGGACGCACACCTCTGAATTAATGTGCTTAGTGTGGCTGCATGCACTCAACTTTATACAATCTGTTTTATAAAACCGGTTTATGTAAAATCGAAAGAATCCCATAGTGTAGACGTACCCTGAGAGGGAGATAGGGTGCGGGAGGGAGCTCTGGATGGGGGTGCATGAAAAGGCTCAGAGCTGGGGCAGGCAGGAGATGCAGAGCACTTACCTGGGGCAGCTTCTGTTTGGTGCAGGGAGCCGCAATTCTGGGAGCTGCTCCCCACACACATACTCCCACAGGCAGGGCCACCTGGAACACAAGGGCTTTAGGGGCTGCGAGCACGGGCCAGAGGATTCAGGAGGAGCAGGGGCAGCCGCGCAGCCAGCGGCTGGAGAGAAGCAGTGCTTTCTCCTTCAAAGCGCCACTTCTCTCTGGCAGGCTTTGAAGGGGAAAGTGGCTCTTCTCTCCGACTGCTGGCTGCGTGGCTGCCCCTGCTCCTTCCGAGTCCTCCGGCTCGTGCTTGGGGGGCCACATTCTGAAAGGGGCTCTAGAGCTGCAGCCCAGGGTCCTGGGGCCCCCTTACATCCCAACAATTGAGTCAAGAATCCAGAGGGTGTTGGCATTTGGAGTAAAAGTTTAAAAAAAAGGCCAATGTTAATTGATATTTGAAATGTAACTACTGCCCGATAACTCTATGGTTGAACACATCTCACCTTCAGCTTCCTGAACATGTCTGTATATTACGATAGCCACAATGTCTAAGGTTATCATTGTAGATTAAGGGGAATTAAATGTCACTCCATTGGCTTCATACAGAAACCTCAGAATAATCCTGTTGCTGGGCTGATACTTCATTTACACATATTTGTACTACAGAGTCCATCTTCCCCTGAGATATCGTGTGAAAGAACCTAGGATGGATAGTTTGCTAAAGGAGATCTGCCAATGCTTCCTTTGCTATGGTTTCTGTGACAGTTTGGGGAACTTGTCTTTGTCCATTTTATCATTCCATTTAGTTTTGTAAATGTCATTTCTAACTGGAACCATCATCCTGGATGAGATTAACTCTTTTGTAGAAGGAAACATGGAATAGGTCATGGGGAAGTCATGCCTCGGTAGCAGTGACAATGGTATCAAGGGCCATCAACACTGAATGTCTCGCGCCTGGTGTAACAGTGGGAGTATTGAGAGATCTATGTCTCGGAACATTGGCCAGATATTGCTCATATCCAAGTGCATCAGCAACGCATGGGATTTAGAGGTTCGATCCAATCATAATAATCTGGTGTCTGTTTCAAGAAAGTAATTGATCCAGGATGTTATGTCTCAAGCTAGGTTTTCCCCTTGACAAATATTTGAAATTGGCCCAACAAATAAACCCTTAGGAGATTCATTAATCCAAAGTTTTCTGTCTGTTAGTTTGTTTGCTGTGTGCTTGCTGCTTCACTGACATTATAATGTGGTCTAGAGTTTTGTTGGTATTTTTTTCCTGGGGGGGTGGGGTCTGTGTGCTCAGCCTAGGTGCCTGCTAGACTTCCTAATGAGGCTTTGATCCCTACACCCTTCAGCTCCCATTAACCCTTAACCAGGAGGTGAAGCTATTCAGAGAGAACAGAGATTTAAAAAGCCAGCTCCTAAGTGATCAGAGGAGCTAGTGACCAGGAGCAGCAAAGAGGGGAGGTTTGCAAGGGAGTTTAGAGAGGGAGTGGGAGAGCTACATACATAAGAACGGCCACACTGGGTCAGACCAAAGGTCCATCCAGCCCAGTATCCTGTCTACCAACAGTGACCAATGCCAGGTGACCCAGAGGGAGTGAACCTAACAGGTGATGATCAAGTGATCTCTCTTCTGCCATCCATCTCCACCCTCTGACAAACAGAGATTAGGGAAACTCTTCCTTATCCATCCTGGCTAATAGCCATTAATGGACATAACCTCCATTAATTTATCTAGCTCTCTTTTAAACCCTGTAATAGTCCTAGCCTTCAGAACCTCCTCAGAAAAGGAGTTCCAGAAGTTGACTGTGCAATGTGTGAAGAACTTTCTTTTAATTGTTTTAAACCTGCTGCCTGTTAATTTCATTGGTTGTCCCAAGTTCTTATATTATGAGAACAAGTAAATAACTTTTCTTTATTCATTTTCTCCACACCACTCATGATTTTATATACCTCTATCATATCCCTGCCTTAGTGTTCTCTTTTTCAAGCTGAAAAGTCCTAGCCTCTTTAATATCTCCTCATATGGGACCCGTTCCAAACCCCTAATCATTTCAGTTGCTCTTTTCTAACCTTTTTCTAATGCCAGTACATCTTTTTTGAGATTAGGAGACCACATCTGTATGCAGTATTCAAAATGTGGGCATACCATGGATTTATATAAGGGAAATATGATATTCTCCATCTTATTCTCTATCCCTTTTTTAATGATTCCTAACATGCTGATTGCTTTTTTGACTGCCACTGCACACCTGATAAGCATTCTCTAAAGTTAGGGAAATACGCCCTCCTCACTTCTTTCCACCCCACAAAACACAGAGAAACACTACTCAACAAAAAAGCTGAAACAGAAAAAAATAATGCAGGCAGAAGTCCAGCAGCAGAGTGGGGGCTATCCAGTTCATTGCACTGACTGCAGCATGTACCATTACCTGCACTGTGAGCAGATGGGGTATATGTGCATTCGGTGCAAGGAGCTTACAACCCTCAGAGATCAAATACCGGTTCTGGAGACTAGAGTGGCTGAACTGCAGGAGCTAAAGAGGTACAGGGCACAGTAGAGCAGGTGCACCTCCAGTCTGCCAGCCTCTGTGCTGTTGAGGAGGATGAAAGTCTTGGGGAAGGAGAACACCAAAATGGAACAGAGAGAAACTATCACATAGTTGGGACCCTCCCTCCATATGATGTCATGGCTTCTTCTTGCACTGACGATACCTGTCCTAGGGAGGGATACACACTCACTAAGAAGATCCAGGAGGATGCGACCATTAGAAACATAGATAGTTGGGTTTGTGATGACTGGGTGAACTACATGCTGAATTGCCCACCAGGTGCGAAGGCTGCAGGTCTCTCAACACACCCAGACAGGTTTATATGCAATGCTGGGGAGGAGCCAGTGGTCATGGTAACACATAGGTGCCAATGACAAAGGAAAAGGTAGAAGAGAGTTACTGTGGGCCAAACTGAGGCAGATAATTTAAGAGATTAAAGGCCAGAACCTTCATGGTAGCATTCTCTGAAACATTTCCATTTCTTCCCGCAGGGCCAGTTAGACACGCAGAACTTCAGGGTCTCAATGAGTGGATGAGATGATAGTATAGAGAGGAGTGGGTTAGATTTATTAGGAACTGGGGAGCTGTTTGGGGAAGAAGGAGACTATAGAGGAAGGATGGTGTCCATCTAAATCAAAATGGTACTGTATTGCTTGCATGTAAAATTAAAAATGTCACAAAAGAGTTTTTAAACTATGAGTTTGAGAAAATAAACAGGTGCATTACAGAAACTTGATGGAATTTTATAGTATAGGAATGGCAGAGTAGGTCATGCAATTGGGGGAATGGCACTATCTGTGAAAGAAAGTGTAGTAGAGTGAAATGTAGTCAAAAATCTTAAATGAATCAAACTGTACCATAGAATCTGTATGGATAGAAACACTATACTTGAATAATAAGAGTATAACAGTAGGGATATACTAATGACAGCCTAACCAAGATGGTGAATGTGAAATGCTCAGGGAGATTAGAGAAGCTATCAAAATAGAAAACTCAATAATAATGGGGGAACTGAACAAAAATGTGGATGCTGGTTAAAAGTAAATTAAAATGAACAGTCTCCAAAGTGAAACGCCTTTAAGCTGCATGGAAACTTTTTCAAAACACCAAAATAGAGGCTTGAATTAAATACATACCCCAAATTAAAAAAAAATTAAAAAAATAAAAACATAGTAAGAGGACCACAAAAAAGTGCCATCATTGCTAAACAATAAAGTAAAAGAAGCAATAGAGGCAAAGGTAATTTGTTGGGGAAGACTCAACACGTTTTTTGTAAAGGGAAATCATGCCTCAGCAATCTACTAGAATTATTTGAGGGGGTCAGTAAGCATGTGGACAAGGGGGATCCAGTGAATATAGTGAACTTAGATTTTCAGAAAGCCTTTGACAAGCTCCCTCATGAAAGGATCTTAAACAAAGTAAGCTGTCATGGGGTGAGAGGGGAGGTCTTCTTATGGGTCAGATACTGTTTAAAAGACTTGAAACAAATGGTAGGAATAAATGGCCAATTTTCAGAATTGAGAGAGGTAAACAATGGTGTTCCCCAGCAGTGTGCACTGGGACCAGTACTATTCAACATATTCATAAATGATATAGAAAAGAGGTAAACAGTGAGGTGGCAAAATTTGCAGATGAAACAAAGCTACTTAAGATACTCAAATCCAAAGCAGACTGTGAAGAGCTACAGAGATCATAAGCAATGGCCATACTGGGTCAGACCAGAATTCCATGTAGCCTTATACCTATCTGCCAGAGCTGGAAAGGACCTTGAAAAGTCATTGAGTCCAGCCCCCTCCCTTTACTAGTCAGACCAATTTTTTGGCTCAGATCCCTAAGTAGCCCCTTCAAGGATTGAACTTACAACCCTGAGTTTAGTAGACCAATGCTCAAACCACTGAGCTATCCCTCTCCCCTTGCAGCTTGTCTTGTATCCTGTCTTCCTACAGTAGACAATGTCAGGTACCCCAGAGGGAATGAACAGAACAGGTAATCATCAAGTGATCCATCCCCTGTCACCCATTCTCAGCTTCTGGCAAACAGAGGCTAGGAACACCATCCCTGTCCATCCTGGCTAATAGCCATTGATTTTATCCATGAATTTATCTTGCTCTTTTTTGAATTTGAAAGGGATCTCACAAAACTGGGGGACTGGGCAACAAAATGTCAGCTGAAATTGAATGTTGATAAATACAAACTAATGCACATTGGATAATATCATCCCAGCTATACATACAAAATGGTGGCCTCTAACTTACTCAAAAAAAGATATCTTGGACTCACTGTGGATAGTTCTCTGAAAACATCCATTCAATGTGCAGTGCTGATCAAAAAAGCTAGCAAAATCTTGGAAATCATTAAGAAAGGGATGGATAATAAGACAGTAAATATCATATAGCCTCTGTATAAATCCATTGTACTCCCACATCTTGAATAGGCATGCAGATGTGGTCACCCCATCTCAAAAAAGATACATTGGGACTGGAAAAGGTTCAGAAAAGGGCAACTAAAATGATTAGGGGTATGGAACAGCTGCAGTATGAGGCGAGATTAATAAGGCTGGGACGTTTCATATTGGAAAAGAGACAACTGAGATGGGATATGATAGAGGTCTATAAAATCATGAGTGCTGTGGAGAAAATAAATAAGGAAGTGTCATTTACTCCTTCTCATAACAACAGCAAATGAAATTAATAGACACCAGATTTAAAACAAATGAAAGGAAGTATTTTTTTCAGACAACACACAGTCAGCCTGTGCAACTCTTTGCCAGAGGATATTGTGAAGGCCAAGACTACAACAGAGTTCAAAAAAGAACTAGATAAGTTCATGGAGGATAGGTGCATCAATGGCTATTAACCAGGATGGGCAGGGATGATGTCCCTAGCCTTTGTTTGCCAGAAGTTGGGAATGGGCGGCAGGTAAGGATCTCTTGATGATTACCTGTTCTGTTCAGTCCCTCTGGTGCATTTGACACTGGCAGAAGAAAGGATACTGGACTATATGAACCTTTGATCTGACCCAGTATGGCTGTTCTTATGTGCCTATGTTCTATAAAAACTTGAAGTTAAATTCTACTGGGCCAAAGAGACAGGAGCATAAACTCAAGTGTGCAAGTGTAATTAGGCAGGCCAACAAAGAATTTGAAGAGCAGCTATCCAAAAGCTCAAAAAAAAAATAGCAGCAAATTGTTTCTAAGTACATTAGAAGCAGGAAGTCTGCTAAACAATTAGTGGAATAACTGGATAATCAAGTGCTAAAAAAGCACTCAAGGAAGATAAGGCCATTGTGGATAAACTAAATTAATTCCTTTCTTCAGTCTTCATGGTAGAGGATGTGGAGGATATTTCCACACCTGAGCCATTATTTTTAGGTGACAAATCTGAGGAACTGTTCCAGATTGAGGTGTAACTTGAGGAGGCTTTTGGAACAAAGTGATAAATTAAACAATAATAAGTCAGAGGATAGCTAATATAACGTATATACTTTTAAAAAGGCTCCAGAAGAGATCCTGGTAATTACAGGCTGGTAAGCCAAACTTCAGTATCAGGCAACTTGGTTGAAATTGTGGTAAAGAACAGAATGATCAGACACATAGATGAACATGATTTATTGGAGGAATGTCAGTATGCCTTTTTAAAGGGAAATCATGCCTCAACAATCTATTAGATTTATTAGAATTCTTTGAGGAGGTCAACAAGCACGTGGAGAAAGGTGATACAGTAGATATACTGTTACTTAGACTTTCAGAAAGACTTCTAAAAGTTCCGTAACCAATGTAAGTGGTCATGGGATAAGGGAGAAGGTCCTCTTAAGGATCAGGAATAGACTCTGAGACATAAGTCGTAGTATGAGAGACCTGCTTACAAAATGAGGCAAAAACAAGGCTGATATTACAAAAGCACACATTCCTAAAAAGTGCTAAGTACAGAGTATTCATTCCAATTAGCACTCATCCCCTATTCATGAATACAGAACCTTAAAAAATCTAGCCTACAGCTAGAACCCAATATTTCAGAATTCAGACAAAGACTTTGGAATAGCTAAACACACACAAAGAGGCACACAACCCAATGCACACAGTTATAGAGGTGTGCATGCCCTAGTCAGGAGAATCTAGTAATTTTCCAGGGGGTGCAGGACTCAGATACAGAGGGAACATGAAATGCAGAGCCTGGGGCCACCCAGAAGATAATTAGCCCATCTTAGAATTTTGATCAAATGCAGAATGCAGAAGCTGAGGATTGTGAAAGGCTGAAAGTCATTTCAATGGGACATATTCACCGAATTGCCATAGAGAGAAATTTTCAGTGGAAAAAATGGGGCAAATAGGTTGAAAGTCTAACCTTTCTCTGTGACTGACTTGGTGACAGTCCATACAGAGAAGATTCCAGTATTGTGACTGTGTTTCATTCTGTATCATATTAAGACTGAAAATCAAAATGGAGCTGTACAAAAGGTGGACACATGGAGAAATAGATAAGGACGACCAGAAAAGTATACAACAAGGATGTAGGAGCACATTCTAAAAGGCTAAGGTACAAGATGACTTGCGCCTAGCAATGGACATAAAAGGCAATAGGAAGTGGAATTATAAGTACATTAGCAGCAAGAAGAAAAAAATGAAAGAGCAGGTCAACTACGTAGTAGGGGACATGAGCTTATAAAGAATGACATCAAGAAGGCTGACAAATCTGCACAACCACCATCCCATTAAAACAACTTTCTCATACAATAACCCGAAACACACATAGCCTCTCACTGCAGCACACACCCACACAAATCAACCCAAATCTGCCAGCATAACAGGACCCTCACAGAAATCATCACAACCACTCACACTGCAACTCAACCAGAATACAAAATAAATGTAATCACACATAGCTCACAACCAAAACACAAATCCCTTCTTTACCACACGCAAAAATCAATACAAATGTTTCAGTTCAACACATTCTACACATAAATCAATACAAACAAATACACAACTTCACCAGCACACACAATAACCCCAAACGTCACTCTGAACACCAGACTGTCTATTGAGTCTGTATCACGTGACGCAAAGAGTTATAAGAATGGTTCAGAGCTCTTTTTCTTCAGCATATCTTCAGGTTCCATTTTCAGTGGGATTCATGGTCTGTTGTTGGCCAGTTTTTAAGTTCTCATCCATTTGGTGATTCTTTAATACAAATTGCCCTGGTGTGACAGCACAGGCTTCCATCTACTAGCAAATGAATAAGCCAACTGCCTGCAATCATAGAAGCCTACCACAGTGACCTGGCTGAGAGGGCAGCTAAAGAGGAGGTAACATTTGGAAGAAGAAGGTCCTCAGACAAATTTGGAAGAAATAGCTCTAACTTTTAAAAGCCTTTGATTAATCACTAATTAATCACTAATGGATGAAAATTGAGGCATCACCATTCTTTCCTCTCCGTGCCAGCCTACCTCCCTCTTTTTGCCTCCCATCAAAATCCTTTAACTTTCTGTTCTTTTTTTTTGTCTTCTTTCTATTTTCTCAACAGTTTCATTTTCTGTGGGAAATCAATAAAACATAAATAAATCAAGAAATATAAAGAAATGTGCTCACTTAATAGTTCATTACAATGCCTGGGTTAACACGGAAAATAAATGAAGATTTAAGCATTTTAAGGAGTTAATTGGGAAACAATTCCTCTCCCACTTACCACACTATAGATTAGGAATAGCTGCACTGAAACCAAGGGAGATGCACTGCTTGAAAACTGGGGTAAGTGAGAGGAGAAGGACATTGAAAGAGAGGTGGCTTCTTCTTCTTTTATTGTTTAATGTCCCTCTATAAAGTCCTACCTAATGCACCTGCACAGACACAGATTATCAGTTTCACAGCACCATTCCCCATGTGCTGCCTTACAATCACCTTTATATGCTTTGGTGCCCATATGGAAATTGTTCCCAAAGAGAATCTACTGTGGCAGTGCCAGACAACCGGAGCCACCTTTGTAACAAACAGAGAAGAGGTCAGCCTTCTGGAACAATACAAGGTTTTCTCCTACATCTGATAGAGGGATTGGTTTAGAATGGACAATTTCAATCTGTAGGGGCTGGAAAAGCTGAGACTGAGCTGACAGGTCATCAGACAAAGCAGCGGAGAGGCCCGATACGATTGTGGTTCCCAAGGCATTGCTTTGCAGTGACTGAGCTGTCGAGTGGTGCCATGGTGCTGTTATGTGGTGAGGACATGTCGATGCAGCATCGGAATGAAGAGAGATTAATAAAACTGGAACTTTAGGCTTGGAAAAGAGATAACTAAGGGGGATATGATAGAGGTTTATAATATCATGACTGGTGTGGAGAAAATGAATAAGCAAGTGTTATTTACTCCCTTGCCTAAAACAAGAACTAGGGGTCACCACATGAAATTAATAGGCATCAGCTTTAAAACAAACAAAAGGAAGTATTTTTTTCAATCTGTGGAACTCCTTGCCAGAGGATGTTGTGAAGGCGAAGACTATAACAGAGTTAAAAAAAGAACTAGATAAGTTCATGAAGGATAGGTCCATCAATGGCTATTAGCCAGGATGGGCAGAGATGATGTCTCTAGTCTCTGTTTGTCAGAAGCTGGGAATGGGTAACAGGGTGTGGATCACTTGATTATTACCTGTTCTGTTCATTCTCTCTGGGGCACCGGGCATTGGCCACTTTCAGAAACCAAGATACTGGGCTAGATGGATCTTTGGTCTGACTCAGTATGTCCGCTCTTATGTTCTTATGGTAATATTTTTTCAATATCCCAAAGTTACTAAATCTCTTCTGCTTTCATATACATGATTTGTATGATTATGATTCCCTTGGGGCTTTTCTCTGATTCATCTCCTTCTTTTTAATATTTGTGTTCTGCATTTGCTGCTCAGAGTTCCTTCCATGTAAGGCCAATATAAACCTTTTGCCATCTGCTCATCACTGTCATAATTTGTATCTGCCTTGGCATTGTTATATCACATGATACCAAAGCTCAGAGTAGTCTCCAAACCATGACCTGTTATGTATATTTCAGTTTTTTTTATTTTTATATAATATAAAATTCAAAACAAAACAAAAGATATAGTTGAAACAAAATGTTCTGCCATAATTAAGACAAAACAAGAGAGTAAAAAAGATTCCTCAAAAGTATTTTTGAGAGTGACAATTTCCAACAAGCATTTGTGTTTTGATAGCACTGCATTTCCTGATGGAAAAGTGTTCCAGCCAAAGGATTTTTTAAAATCATTTCTGGTGAAGCTAATTGTCTTATTACCATGAGGAAGGTCACACTTAAATCATCATCCTGTTCTTTACTCCCTCCCAGCCCTACTTCCATGCTAAGCACTTATGCGTAAAGAAGTGGGCCTGCACGAGGTCTGAGATGTCCTGTGCACTGGCCTCACCAGACATCATGGGCAAGCACAGGACATGGACTGCATATCTACAATGCCTGGATAGAGAAATGATAAGAACACACTGTCAGTGGATAGGAACCACAGGCACCATTCCAACATGACCATGGTTAGAAGTCAGGAGTCCCTGGCTTTCCATTCTGCCTTATGTCTCTGTTTTCACATTAGTTTGATGAAATTTTAGAAGCACACAGCATAATGAAGTTAAGTGTTGTCTCTGGTCCTCCACTTCTGAGTGATGCAGGGTTCCAGGGAATTAATCCCCCAAAGCCCTTAAAGAATGGACATGTATAGATCTCTTCCTCAAAGCTATACCCGCTTGCTGCAACTTAAGACCACAATTAGCTATACACAGCTCATCTGAAGACAGCAACAGAGGGTTTGACCAATAGATAATGCTGAACAATCTATTCCCCTTATTGACTAGCAGAACTTTGAAGTTGGGTTAGGAAATACATTATAAATCAGGGATCACCTACAAACTCCACCCCAGGTAGATTAATTTACATAATCATATTTTATTTATTTTACTTTTAAAATAAATGAAATTAAATTAAACACTGTACATCCCAAAGATAGCAATAACTCCTTCCTACTTCAAAAGTGATTTAACTCTTGCCTCCTGATGCTAACTTTAAAGAAGGAAGATAGAGTATGCCAGTGAAGAGGATCTAATCTGGGAGCATTCCTATTGGAGCGGTACTAGAATGTTTTGTAACCAATTGAGCTAATTCAAAAATTTTTGATGTAACATTTTCCTGTTGGAAAATTATGTTTTTTTAAATCTCAGTGTTTCATAGGTATGTGTCTAGATTTTTGATGGGAAAATTTTGACATGATTTGGAATCAAAATGGAGTATTTTATTCAACTTTCTCATGCTATTTCATTCTAAATTGAATATTATATTTAAGGAGACCCAGGTCTGCATCTGCATCATCTCAGGGCCTTCTGGCTGCTGTGTTCTATTGAGCGGTGACTCCAGTGCTGAATCCAGGTATAACCTGAGAAACAAAAAGCATCTGTGAAGAAAATTATAAGCAAAACATTTCAATTAGTCTCTCAACCTGGCATTAGTATGTCTCTCTCTCTTTCTTTGGAGGTACGTTGACACTGCACACTTCTTTCAGCAGTATGTAGAGTAGATACATGGCTCGCTCCCCAGCATGGTTACAAATAGCAGTGTAGATGGTCAGGCACCACATGGTCCTCTACTCACCCAAGCAGTGCCTCTCTCATCTGCAGGGCTTCTTTTAGCCAGATCGTGTCCCACTGCCTCCCTGCTGCCAGAGTCTTTCACTGCTGCTGAGCCTTTCACTTGCATTTTTGCCACCACACTGTGGAAACAGACTTGTTTTTCACTGTGGTGTGTAGCTACACATACCCTACCTGTCACTGCAAGTGGTTTGCAATGTAGACGTACCAATGCGTGAATTTCTAACCACAATAAAGATGTTATCTTGAAAGATGTATCTCTGACTTTAACTGGGTCCAGGGCCGGTTCCAGGCATCAGCTAAAGAAGCTAATACTAAGGGGAGGCCCTCCGGCCACTATTGGGTTGGCAGGTGCTGGTCTTCGGTGGCAATTCAGAGGAGGGTCCATTACTCTCTCTTGGAGCGAAGGACCAGCCACCAAATTGCCGCTGAAGAGTGGAGTGCTGCGATTGTGCTGCTGTGGCTTTTTTTTTTTTTTTTTTGTGCTGCTTGGGGCAGCAGAAATTCTGGAACTGACCCTGACTGGGTCCTGCACATCTTAACTTTAAAAATAGAGGTTGGGATTCACAAAAGGGTGCAAGGAAGTAAATTGGCTAAACCCTACTGAAATCCAAGGGAGTTAGACAACTAGTCACATTAGGCACTTCGAAAAATCTCTGTATTTATTTTCACAGATGCTTAGGCCAGGAGAGATCATTGGGATCATCCAGTCTGTCTATCTGTATAACAGAACTTCCTCCAAAAACTGTTGATTGAATGAGAGCAGATCTTTTATAGAAATATCCCATATTGATTTAAAAATTGACAGTGATGGAGAATCCATCACAACCCTTGGTAAATTGTTCCAATGGTTAATTAGCCTCATTGTTAAAAAATTACACCAAATTTCCAGTTTGAATTTGACTAAATTCAATTTTCAGCCATTGAATTATGAAAGTATGGGTCTTCTGAATCTGAAAACCCACACTGGAAACCCATGCCAATTTTTTTTTAGATTTCAAAATCTGGATGCAATTTTCCTAGCTCAGTTCCATCTCTAATGGAGGCCTGGTCTACACTACGCATTTATACTGATTTTAGCAGCGTTAAACCAAATTAACCCTTCACCCATCCACACAACGAAGCCCTTAATATCGATATAAAGGGCTCTTGATACCAATATCTGTAATCCTCCCCAATGAGGGGAGTAGCACTGAAATCAGTATTGCCATGTCGGATTAGGGTCAGTGTGGCTGCAATTCGATGGTATTGGCCTCCGGGTGCTATCCCACAGTGCACCATTGTGACTGCTCGGGACAGCAATCTGAACTTGGATGCACTGGCCAGGTAGACAGGAAAAGCCCCTCAAACTTTTGAATTTCATTTCCTGTTTGCCCAGCGTGGAGAGCTGATCAGCACAGGTGACCACACAGTGCTCATCATCGCAGGTAAACATGCAGTCTGAGAATAGAAAAAGAGCTCCAGCATGGACCATACAGGAGATACTGGACCTGATCACTATATGGGGAGATGATTGCATGCTAACAGAACTCTGTTCCAAAAGACGAAATGAAAAAACATTTGAAAAAATCTCCAAGGCTATGATGGAGAGAGGCCACACCAGGGACCTAGTACAGTGCTGTGTGAAAGTTAAGGAGCTTAGACAAACCTGCCAGAAAACCAAAGAAGCAAACAGAAGGTCCAGGACAGGGCCACAGACATGCCACTTCTACGCCGAGCTGCATGCAATTCTAGGGGGGTCTGCCAGCACTACCCCACCCCTGACTGTGGATTCTGAGGCGGGGGCAATCTTAGCCATGCCTGAGGATTCTGTGGACAGGAAAGATGAGGAGGAGGAGGATGAGCTTGCAGAAAACACACAGCACTCGGTTCTCCCCAACAGCCAGGACCTTTTTCTGAGCCTGATGGAATTACCCTCCCAGCCTTCCCAAGCCATTATCCCAGACAATGAAGCCATGAAAGGGATCTCTGTGTGAGTGTACCTTTGTAAATATAAAACATTGTTTAAAAGCAAGAGCTTTTTAATGATTAATTTACCCTGAGGACATGGGATGCATTCGTGGCCAGCACAGCTACTGGAAAAGTCTGTTAACGTGTCTGGGGATGGAGCGGGAAATCCTCCAGGGACATCTCCATGAAGCTGTCCTGGAGGTACTCCAAAAGCCTTTGCAGAAGGTTTCTGGGCAGCGCAGCTTTATTCCGTCCTCCGTCGTAGGACACTTGACCACGCCATGCATGTAGCAAGTAATCTGGTATCATTGCATGACAAAGCCTGGCAGCGTATCGTCCCGGTGTTTGCTGGCATTCAAGCAACATATGTTCTTTATCTCGCTATGTTATCCTCAGGAGAGTGAGATCGTTCATGGTAACCTGGTTGAAATACAGGAATTTAATTAAGGGGACAGAGGTGGCCTTTCCTACTAGACTGTTTGCCTGTGGCTGAAAAAAAATCCTTTCCTGCAGTTAGCCAAGCGGCGGGAGAAAGAGGAGGGGCGATTGGCGCTGAGCTTTTTCTCGTTTGGCTATCAGGGATCTTCCCTGAGATCAGCCACGTGGTAGAGGGCTTGGGGAGGTGGCTAGCAGGGATCTTCCCTGATACCAGCCACGCAGTGTGGGGAGGGGTAATGTGATCATCCCAGAGAATTGGATGGGAGGGGTTGGTTTCTGCTGCTGCACATTAACAGGAAAGATGCAGCACTCAACGGGCTTTGCTTGGTATTTGGGAAAGGAGGGCACTGGGTATATGAAGGCTGCAGAAGCCGAAAGACAGTGGCTTACCATGGCAGCATGCAAGCCGAATTCTGTTGCCCGGACCTGCATCTGTGATCTCTAACACCAAAGCCACAGGCACTCAATATTAAGATGCAAAATGCGAACTTTTACTGAAATTACATGTGCAATGTAATGCGAATAGTGTTGTTCACCGTGGGAGAGTATAACCATTGTTCTGTAAAATGTATCTTTTTAAATACTTCTCTCCCTTTTTTCCCTCCCTCCTGCAGCTGCAAATTTTTCAAGCCTCCTTACTCCGTTCTGAAGGCTATCTCAGATGAAGCGGCAGAAAAAAAAGACGAGAGACGAAATGTTCTCAGAAATCTTAAAAGTGACCCGTAATGAAAGAACTCATCTGAATGAGTGGAAGGACATGGTATCAAATTACAGGAAAGATGCCAGTGAATGTGAGGACAGGAGGGTCGCTCAAGATGAGAGGTGGTGTCAGGAAGATCAGAGGTGTAGGCAGGAAGATCAGCGGTGTCTGGATGCAACGCTGGAGCTGCTGCGTGATCAAACTGACATGCTCCAGCATCTGGTGGAGCTTCAGGAATGGCAGCAGGATCACAGAGTGCCGCTGCAGCCCCTGTAAAACCACCCTCCCCCCTCACCATGTTCCATAGCCTCCTCACCCAGACATATAAGAATGCGTGGGGGGAGGCTCCGTGCATCCACCCATTCCACCCCCCTGGACAGCCCAACCAAAAGGCTGTCATTACTTTGAAAAAAAATGAGTGGCCTTTTCCTTCCCTCCTATCATCCTCCCAAACCCCACCCGGGATACCTTGTCAGTTCTCTCTCCTCTTTTTATAATGAATTAATAAAGAATACATGATTTTTAAATGATAGTGACTTTATTTCCTTAAGCAAGCTGTAATCGAAGGGGAGGGTGGATTGTTTACAGGGAACGAGTCAATCAAGGGGACGGGTTTTCATCAAGGAGAAACAAACACAACAGTCACACCGTACCCTGGACCGTGATGAAACTGATTTTGAAAGCTTCTTTGATGCACACTGCTTCCTGATGTGGTCTTCTAATCACCCTGGTGTCTGGCTGCGCACAATCAGCGGCCAGGTGATTTGCCTCAGCCTCCCACCCTGCCATAAAGGTCTTCCTCCTTACTCTCACAGAGATTGTGGACAACACAGCAAGCATCAATAACAATGGGGATATTGGTTTGGCTGAGGTTTGAGCAAGTCAGTAATGTGCACCAGCATCTCTTTAAACGGCCAAATGCACATTCTACCACCATTCTGCACTTGCTCAGCCTGTAGTTGAACAGCTCCTGACTACTGTCCAGGCTGCAGGTGTATGACTTCATGAGCCATGGAATTAAGGGGTAGGCTGGGTCCCCAAGGATAACTACCTGCATTTCAACATCCCCAACTGTTATTTTCTGGTCTGGGAAGTAATTCCCTTGCTGCAGCCATTTAAACAGAGTAGAGTTCCTGAAGATGTGAGCATCATGAACCCTTACCGTCCATCCCATGTTCATGTTGGTGAAACATCCCTTGTGATCCACCAGTGCTTGCAGCACCATGGAAAAGTACCCCTTGTGATTTAAGTACTGGGTGCCCTGGTGCTCCGGTGCCAAGATAGGGATATGGGTTCCATCTATCACGCCACCACAGTTAGGGAATCCCATTGCAGCAAAGCCATCCACTATGACCTGCACATTTCCCAGAGTCACTACTTTTCGTAGCAGCAGCTTAGTGATTGCTTTGTCTACTTGCATCACAGCAGCCCCCACAGTAGATTTGCCCACTCCAAATTAATTCCCAACTGACTGGTAGCTGTCTGGCGTTGCAAGCTTCCAGAGAGCTATCGCCACTTGCTTCTCAACTGTGAGGGCTGCTCTCATTCTGGTATTCTGGCGTTTCAGGGCAGGGGAAAGCAAGTCACAAAATTCTATGAAAATGCCCTTATTCATGCGAAAGTTTCGCAGCCACTGGGAATCATCCCACACCTGCAACACTATGCGGTTCCACCAGATTCTGCTTGTTTCCTGGGCCCAAAATTGGCGTTCAATGGCTAGAACCTGCCCCATTACCAGCAGGATCTCCAAAGCGCAGGGGTCCGCGGTTCAAGAGAATTCTGTGTTCATGTCCTCATCACTCTCATTGCCGCATGCCATAGCCGCCTCCTCCTCACCTGGTTTTGCAGTTCCTGGTTCAGCATAGACTGCACGAGAATGCGCAAGGTGTTTACAACTTCCATGACTGCTGTCTTGAGCTGAACAGGCTCCATGCTTGCCATGGAAGGGCTCTGCATATTTCACCCAGGAAAAAAGGCACGAAACAGTGGTCTTCTGCTTTCACAGAGGGAGGGGTGAGGCTGTACCCAGAACCACCAGTGACAATGTTTTTTGCCCTATCAGGCACTGGGATCTCAACCCAGAATTTCAATGTGCAAGGGAGACTGCAGGAACTATGGGATAGCTACCCACAGTGCAACGCTCCGGAAATTGATACTTGCCTCGGTACATGGACGCACACTGCCGAATTAATGTGCTTAGTGTGGCAGCATGCACTCGACTTTATAAAATCTGTTTCCAAATCCCGGTTTCTGTAAAATCGGAATAGCCCCGTAATGTAGACATACCCTCAGATAGGATTTGATCCTATAGGCTTCACTAATTTTTTACTTGATCTTTATACAGGCAAAACTCCTATAGACTCCAAGGAGATATTTGCCTGAGTACATCTAAAAATAACCTTGGATTTTAGCCTGTTAGGAGGTGGAGTACATAGAGAGAAAGAAAATACCTTCAGTAAAAAGGAGTCAGATGCCTCTTAAGCATTTTACTAGGATTTTCAAAGGAGCTTAAGAGAGTTAAGTGAGCAATGAAACTTTCTATGAGTGCAATAGCAACCTATTTTATTACTGTTATAAATGCTCAATATAAAATCATAGAAGTGTGGGACTGGAAGGGACCTCTCAAGTTTGTGGTCTAACCACTGGGCGATGAGATGTTTTGATATAGGAGCTGCCTCACTCTTTCTTGTTGAAGCTGTTCCACTGCGGATAATAGAGACAATGGGTCCAAGAGACAGAGAGCATGAGAATGATTCTATAGCCTTGTGGTTAGAGCACTTACCTAGGAAGGGAGTGTCATGGGATCCCCCCACAGGGTTCAGCCGGGGACTGTGGGACCACTTAATTCTCTCCAGCCTGGGCTGTCTATCACAATGCAGCAAACCCCTCCAGGCACTGTGATCACTCAGCACAACAGCATGTGAACCCCACACCCAGCTAGATTACATGAATGCTCCCAGAGCCGCTCATGAATCACACAGAGAAAGGCACCAGAGCCAAATCCCCCCAGTACTGTACCTCAGGAATATACCATCTTGCACTTCTCAAGATGGTCAGTACACATTTATTAATTGGTTCACCACTTCAACAATGGAAAGTGGACATACACCACCCTTTGTCAAACCTGAGCAGATTTGTCCAACACTTCATACTAACTCTCTAGTAAAGAAAGACAATTAAACAAACGTATTGACTATAAAAGATAGATTTTAAGTGATATTAAATGATAGGCAAAAAGTCATAGTTAGTTACCAAAAGAAAAGAAAATATAAGCATGCACTCTACAGTCTCAACCCTATCAGACTGGGCAACAGTCAGATTAAGCAGTTTGTCTTACGGTACTGGATATTGCAGTCTTTGATGTAAAGATTTGTACCTTAAATATGGGCCTCTGTTGGAGTCTCAAGTCTTGTTCCATGTCTTTGTTGCTTGCAGCATAGGTGAGTGAAGGAGAAAGGCTCAGCCTGTGGCCACTGTGTTCTGTTTTATAGCCTCAGTCCCATGTACTTGGGGAACACAAGTCCAGGCATGTCTGGGGGCATTGCTGAGTCTCCAGGCAAGGTTGGGCAATTCCCCTGGTTTGGCCTCATGCAAGTGGGTCATTGAATTTAGCTCCTTGGCTGGACAATGGTTGTTGATGGGTTGTTGTCACCCTGACCGGGAGTTGGTCACTTTCCTTGCTGTTGGTTCTGGGGAGCTAATATCTGGCTGATTCCCCAGCTTACACATGTTTTAGTGACAACCATATAACACAATTCTCATAACTTAATATGCATTAATGATAGACATATATGGACGGAGAAATGGTTTTCAACAGATCATAACCTTTTCCCTGATACTTCACAAGCCCTGCTTTATATGTTAGATCACATATAAAAATGAAGAATATGGGGGATTAAAGGGTGCTCCCCCATGGTAGAGAATGCCACAGGGAGTGGCCCAAAATCCTGTCCCCTTGATCTTTTGTTATTCAGTCCCGGTGGTATAGCTTCAGTAGTAGTCCCTGAGGGTGCTACATGTCTGAATATTCCATAACCCAGTGATTTCAACACTCCCCTGAGAGGGTGCAGTTTTCTGCTGAAATACTTTCTTCCCCTCAGGGGGGACTTCAAGAGGGGGGTTTCTTGTATCCTAAGGTAGTGCTCTAATCACTGAGCTAAAAGTCATGGGTTCATTCCTCTTCCCCCGCACTCCGTTTTCTTCTAAAAAACACGTTAAGCTCCGAAATCAAAGAGAGGGTTCAGAGCTGAGCATCCCAAGCTAAGGTAGGTGCTGAACTCCCTGAGAGGGGTAGAGCTTAGGTCACAGTCCTCTTCTTGGCATCTCCCATGGTCTAGCTTGGCCAACTCCCAGGATGGGGTCTCTTCTATGGAGCCCATTCTTAGGTGTCTATTCCTGCCCTTTCATTGCATAGGGGCCTAGGCACCTCATTCAGGATTTGTGGATCCCAGTGATTTTCTAGGCACCTGCAATATATATCTCAGCATTGCAATGTTTAATGGCTGGTCTACACTCTTTGCTGCTTTTACAGATCCAGACTACACGGCTACCCCTCTGATACTACACTGAAAAGGCACATCAACAGACATGTAGCTATGCTGACCTAACACCTGGTGTAGACAGCACTAGGTTGATGGAAGAATTCTTCCCAGCTTCTGCCTCTAGAGGAGGTAAATGACCTACAGAACCCCTCTCATCGCTGTAGTGAGCGCCTACACTGAAGCACTACAGCTGGGCCACTGTAACGTTTTAAGCATAGGCATAGCCTACGTCCCTTTGTGAATTTAGTCCTTTGTGCTCCCACTTACTATGGAAGAATCCGCTGGTGGTGGAACAAAGTGAGGCTATTACTAGCACTGAGGCACACAGGGTGAAAAATGATAAGCCATTCTAGTTTATTTGTTTAATATTCATCATGCAGAAGGAAAGAGGGTTGTATAGTGTTATTGTTGCATACAGCACAATGAAAACTATTTGGAAATTAAGAAATAAATCTTACCATTATAAATAACAGGCAAGATTCTAACAGAGTAACTGTGAAGTAACATCATCAGCTTCAGTAAAAACAATGAGGACTCCTTGTGGCACCTTAGAGACTAACGAATTTATTTTGGCATAAGCTTTCATGGAGTAGAACCCACTTCATCAGATGCATGGAGTGGAAAATACAGGAGCAGGTATAAATACATGAAAATATGTGATTTGCCTTACCAAGAGTCAGGTCAATCTAAGGAGACAATTCAATTGACAGCAGGATACCAAAGGAAAAAAAAAAACTTCTGAAGTGGTAATGAGAGTGGCCCACTCCAGAAGTTGACAAGAGGTGTGAGTAATGGTAACGGGAAATTAGTATTGTGGAAATTAGGTTTAGGTTTTGTAATGACCCAACCACTCATAGTCTTTATTCAGGTCTAATCCCAAATAAATGTGTCAGTCTCTTAGAGCTAGTCTACACTACGGGGAAAAATAGATCTCAGATATGCAACTTCAGCTACATGAATAACGTAGCTGAAGTCGAAGTATCTAAGATCAAATTACTCACCGTCCTCATGGCGCGGGATCGATGTCCACACCTTCCCATGTCAACTCCGCAACTCCGTTCGGGTTGGTGGAGTTCCGGAATCGATATAAGCGCGTTTGGGGATAGATTTATCCCATCTAGATGAGACGCGATATATCGATCCCCGAGCAATCGATTGCTACCCGCCGATATGGCGGGTAGTGAAGACGTAGCCTAAGGTGCCACAAGGACTCCTCATTATTTTTGCTGATACAGACTAATATGGCTACCACTCTAAAGCTTCATTAAAGTTACTCATCATTTACCAGGTGTGTATATAAAATTGAAAGATTTCTCACAGCTGGGCTCAAACCTCCTTTCTTCCTTTCCCTTTGTAAACTAGGAAATCCCACAGTGAAATCTTGCAAACACATTGGTTTGCTGGGCAGCTGTAATATTATGATTCCTAACAGTGTAAATTTCTGTCTTAGTGTGGTGCCATGTGATCACTGACAAACCAACATGCATGTTTGTGTGTCTTACAAAATCTATCTATCTAGCTAGCTAGCTAGCTAGCTAGCTATCTAAAAAAGACTTGGCTCCCAGCTACCATATTATGCACCTGAAGCACAGGATCAGGCCTCACTGGGATTCACCAAACCTCCACTCAGTTGTCACTAGACCCTGTAGACATTTTTTCTCAGTTGACACCTAAGTTTTGGCAGTAAAAGTTCCCAAGGTGCTCTGGGCGTAGGCACAGTTGCCCTGCTCTAGGCATACTGATGCCTAAGTCCCACAGCAGTGTGGGAACCAGGGGAAAACAGGCATTCTTCCAAGTAGCTCACCTGCGGGCCCACTGTTGTAGGCTGTAGACCTGGGGAACTGGAGCCTGGGTCTCTCAACTGAGAGCAATCAGGCTTCTCATAAGAAGATAAGACTGTAAGAACAGCCATACTGTGTCAGACCACAAGTCCATCTAGCCCAGTATCCTGTCTTCTGATAGTGTTGAATGCCAGGTTCCCCAGAGGGAATGAACAGATAAGGTCATCACTGAATGATCCATTCCTTATTGCCCATTCCCAGTGTCTGGCAAAGAGAGGTTAGGGACATCTTTCCGGTCTTCCTGGCTAGTAGCTATTAATGAACCTATCCTCCAAAAATTTAGCTAGTTCTTTATTGAATCCCTTGTTGCCCTTTTTTGAACCTTTTCCAATTCCAATATATCTTTTTTTAAGATGCGGCTACCTCATCTCCATGCAGTATTCAAGGTGCGGGCGTACCATGGATTTATATAGAGGCAGTATGTTATTCTCTGGTTTTATTATCTATCCCTTTCTTAATGATTCCCAGCATATTGTTTACTTTTTGGACTTAACTCTGCACATTGAGTGGATGCTTTCAGAGAACTATCAACAACGACTCCAAGATCTCTTTCTTGAATAGTAACAGATCATTTTGATGCCATCATTTTATATATATAGTTGGGATTAGGTTTTCCAATGTGCATTACTTTGCATTTATCAAAATTAAATTTCCTCTGCCATTTTGTTTCCCTGTCAACGCGTTTTAAGAGATCCTTTTGTAACTCTTCGCAGTCTGCCTGAAATTAACTATTTTGAGTAGTTTTGTATCATCTTCAAATTTTGGCACCTCACTGTTTACTCCTTTTTCCAGATCATTTATGAATATGATGACCAGGACTGGGCTCAGTACAGACCCCTGAGGGACACCACTATTTACCTCTCTGCATTCTGAAAACTGATCATTTATTCCGACTCTTTGTTTCCTATCTTTTAACCAGTTACTAATCCATGAAAGGATCTTTCCTTCTCAAGCTTGCTTTCTCTCTGTCTGGCCAAAATTGTCTTTAATCTGCAGTGGAACATCTCGAACAGAGGGATTTAAGACTACCTTGCCTTCAGACTATCCTGCTGCCCAATGATGAGGGCCCCCGCCACATAAATAGCAGATATGCTTCAAATCCTTTCTCCCCATGAGGCAAAGAGGGAAATTGACCTGTGGTCTTCTCTATCCCAGGTGAGTACGCTACCTACTGGGCTAACAGTTATGAGGGAGGCCATCTTCCTCCTTCTCGCATCACGGCTCAGGCTCCATTGGTGAGGTAGGCAGAGGAACAGCTATCTTTCACAGGTCAGGAATCACTCTGGGGTTTAAGAAGTCGGACGCCAAGATGGTGGCTGCAGTGCACATGCCCCGAGCCTGAAACATAGGCACCTGAGGATATTTCATTGCAACAACTTAGGTGCCAAGGGAGTTTAGGGTGCTACAGAGTTTCACAGCAGCTAAACAAGAGTTTTGTGATTCCCAGGGGTGCCTAAATGTGGGATTGAGGCACCTCAAGTGGCAGATAGGTCCCTAAATCTCTTCGTGAATCCAAGCCAGGGAAATTAACTCCTTCTACTGCATTTAGGTTTGAAATAGTCACAGTGCCGCTCAGGTCCAGGCTCAGATTTTCTGTCCTTCTTGAACACGAGCAAAACAGAGAAATGGTTTTAAAACTTCTTGGTGGAGGAGGAAACAATCTGCTGGATCTCTTCCCGAATCCTCTCCTTGTTGTTGAATATGTTCATCTTTGCTCTTTTGAGGAGTTCTTTGACATCATCCTCTTTGTAGGAAAAATGAAAGGTGGAATATCTCTCTCTGAAGTCATGTATTTTATCTAGAAATAAAAGGGATGAGAAGTGCCAAAGAGAGAAAAACAGTGGTACTGTTTTAAACTTTTACAGATTCTAGAAGTATAGAATCCAGGTATCTAAAGAGGTAGGGGAACAACATGGCCAACTCCTGAGATTTTCATAGAATCATAGGAATGTCATGCTGAAAGGACCTCGAGAGGTCACTAAGTCCAGCTTCCTGTGCTGAGGCAGGACCAAGTGAACCTACATCATCCTTGACAGGTGTTTGTCCAAGTTGCTTCTAAAATCTTATGATGGTGGTCCCACTACATCCCTTGGAAGCTATTCCAGAGTGTAACTACCTTTAGCCTTAGAAAGGTTTTTTTTCTTCAAAAATACCATGTGACCAGATAACTAGCGAAGTTATCATAGACAATAAAGGGGAAGGGATTCAGATCTGGATAAGTAAAGAAAAGTCACAGATTTTCTGGCAAATCTGAATGTATTAAAATCAGCAGGGCCTATTGCTATTCACCCAAGAGCACTGAAGGAATTAGCTGAAGAAAACTTTGAGCCACTAGCAACAATATTTACAAACTAATGCAGGGTTTCTTAAACAGGGGTCACTGCTTTTGTCGGGAAAGTCCCTGGCGGGCCAGGACAGTGCGTTTACCTGCCCCGCCTGCAGGTCCAGCCAATTGCAGCTCCCACTGGCTGCGGATCGCTGCTATGGGCCAATGGGAGCTGCTGGAAGCAGCGCAGGCTGAGGGACTTACTATTCACCGCTTCCAGCAGCTCCCATTGGCCCGGAGCAGCGATCCGCAGCCAGTGGGAGCCGCAATCGGCTGGACTTGCAGATGGGGCAGGTAAACATACTGATCCAGCCACCAGGGGCTTTCCCTACACAAACGGCGACTCCTGTTTGAGAAACTCTGAACTAATGGATAACAGGAGAGGTCCCAGAAGACTGTAGGAGGGCTAACCTAGTGACCATCTTTAAGAGGAGAAAAAAGGAAGAGCCAGGCAACTATAGACCAGTCAGCCTGACTTTGATGCTTGGGAAGCTACTAGAGCAATGTATACCTGGAGGACAAAGAGCACTAACAGACAGCCTAGGCTTATCAAGAACAAATAATGCCAACTAGTTTGATTTCCTTCTTTGACAGGGTAACTGATTTGGTGGATGGGGAAATGCGGTGGACATAATATACCTGGATTTCAGCAAGACTTTTGACACCGTCTCACATAACATTCTGATAAGTAAGCGGAAGAAATGCAGGCTTGACAGAACTACAATTAAGTGGATACATAATTGGTTAAACAACGAGAAATAAGGAGTAACTATTAATGGAATAGTGTTGGATCGGAGGGAGACCTTCAGTGGGGTTCCACAGTGATCTGTTCTAGGTCTGATGTTGTTTAACATCTTTATTAATGACCAGGATGTAGGAAGAAAGAGCATACTGATGAAGTTTGCAGATGACGCAAAGCTAGGGAGGTTGCCAAAACATTGGAGGATAGAGATAAAATTTAGAGGGATCTAGACAAATTGGAGCACTGGATTATAGGCAACAAAAATAAATTAAACATAGACAGTTGTAAGGTGCTACACGTAGGGAGGAAAAACTAAAAGAACAAGTACAGAATGAGGGGCAAATATGGGAGTTGTGGTGGATCACAACCTCAACATGAGTCAGTAATGTGATGCTGTTGCAAAATAAGCAAATGCAATTTTAGTTTGCATTAACAGAGGCACAGCATGCAAATCAGAGGTGCTTGGTGCTGGGTAGGTCTCAGCTGGAGCATTGTGTCCAGTTTTGGTCACCAATGTATAGAAGGGATATAGAGAAACTGGAAATGATCCATAGGTGACTGACAAAGATGATCAAAGGGATGGAATGCATGCCGTACGAGCAAAGGCTGAAGGAGCTCGGTATGTTTAGTTTGGAAAAGAGGAGATTAAGGGGAGACAAGATGGGACATGACAAGAGGCAATGGGTTCAAACTACAGTAGAGCATTTTTAGATTAAATCTCAGGAAAATCTTTCTAACAGTACGAAGAGAAGGACAATGGAACAGACTGCTTAAGGAGGTCATGGAAGCTCCTTCCCTGGAGGTTCTCAAAAGGAGGCGGATAGACATCTACCTGGGTTGGTTTAGACACATCAACTCCTGCATTTTGGCAGGGGTTTAGACTAAAATCATAGAATATCATGGTTGGAAGGGATCTCAAGAGGTCATCTAGTCCAACCCCCTGCTCAAACCAGGACCAATTTCCAACTAAATCATCTCAGCCAGGGCTTTGTCAAGCCTGACCTTAAAAACCTCTAAGGAAGGAGATTCTCCCACCTCCCTAGGTAATCCATTCCAGTGCTTCACGGCCCTCCTAGTAAAAAAGTTTTTCTTAATATCCAACCTAAACCTCCCCCACTGCAACTTGAGACCATTACTCCTTGTTCTGTCATCTGGTACCACTGACAATAGTCTAGATCCATTCTCTTTGGAACCCCCTTTCAGGTAGTTGAAAGCAGCTATCAAATCCCCTCTCTTTCTTCTCTTCTGCAGACTAAACAATCCCAGTTCCCTCAGCCTCTCCTCATAAGTCATGTGCTCCATAATCATTTTTGCTGCTCTCTGCTGGACTCTTTCCAATTTTTTCACATCCTTCTTGCAGTGCGGTGCCCAAAACTGGACGCAGTACTCCAGATGAGGTATCACCAATACCAAATAGAGGGGAATGATCATGTCCCTCGATCTGCTGGCAATGCCCCTACTTATACATCCCAAAATGCTGTTAGCCTTCTTGGTAACAGGGCACACTCTTGACTCATATAGATGACCATTGTGGTCCCTTCTAACCCTATGATTCTATTATTCTAATAGCAAAGCTAAATCTCCTTTGCTGCAGATTAAGCCCATGACTTCTTGTCCTATCTTCAGTGGACATGGAGAAATATTGATCACCTTCCTATTTATAAGAGCCCTTAACATATTTTAAGACTGTTGTCAGGTCCCCCTTCAGTCTGATTGTGAGTCTCACAATATTTCTTTTTCTTTTTCTTGAAGGTTCAGCTCCTGCAGACAAGGGGTTATATGAGGATCTCAGCTTATATTTATATTTTTAAAAGTAAGTTTCCAGGCTGTAGGTTTCAGAGTAAAACCTGACATTGTGACACTAATGCTCTGTGAAGACTCAGAAACCAGCAAACAAATCAAAATGACAAAACACTCATTGTTTTGTTAAAAAATTCATGATTTTAAGCCCATCTCATGCCTCTAATGCAGTCAGTATATCTGTTGATCTATCTATCCCCATACACTGGCATGATGCGGTCAGTATATCTGTTGATCTATCTATCGATCTATCTATCCCCATACACTGGTATGATGCGGTGTGTAGACCTCACAGGCCCTGAAAAATTTAATGTGGACCAATGATGTTACTTGGCTGCACCTGGAGGCAGAGTCAAACTTAACTGAAGGTGAGTCCCAGCTGGGCAGAGAGCTGGGAGGCAGGAGATTCAGAGAAGAAGGGGGCTGCAAGGAGGACCTCTCTCTGTGATAGGCAGTGGAGAGACACGGAAGAGAGTTGGCCCATGAGACTGTCCCAAGTGTGGAAATCTGGCAAGAGGTTGTGAGAGAAAGCAGCCACTGGAACAGAGCAGGCTCCAGTACTAAGCCCTGATCAAAGGGCAGGATTTGGAGAACCAGGGAGAGAGCCCTGGAAGTTGCTCAGCAGAGGAACAAAGCAACAGGGACAGATAAGAGGCCAAGCCTGAGGAGGGTGGAAATTGGTTTGAGTTTATCCTTTTATCTTGGGATTTTTGTGAGAGGATTCCAAGGGAGAGCCCAGGCCCTGAAAGAAGGCTGAACCTAGAAAGGTTGTGGAGGGAGAAGGCCGGTGAAAGGCCACCGTAAAAAGAAACCCAGGGAGGCAACAGCAGCAGAAGCCTGAAGAATCAGACCTAGAGTTGCCAACTTTCTAATTGCACAAAACTGAACATTTCTGCCCCTCCCCTTCCCTGGGGCCCCAGCCCTTCACTGAAACCCTGCCCCCACTTGCTCCATCCTCCCTCCCTCTGTCACTTCCTCTCCTCCACTCTCACTCACATTCACCAGGCTGGGGCAGGGGGTTGGGTGGTTGGAGGGGGACGAGGGCTGTGGGTGGGAGCTTTGGGTATAAGCTCTGAGGTGGGGTCAAGACTGAGGGATTTGGGGTGTGGGAAGGGATTCTAGCCTGGGGAAGGGTGTCGGGGTGCAGGGGTGGGTACCACCTCTGGTCTGGGTGTGTGGGCTCCGGGTGGGGCCAGAAATGAGGGGCTCGGGGTGTGGGAGAGAGCATGGGGATGGGGCAGGGAATTGGGGCATGAGGGGGGTGAGGACTCCAGGTGGGGGGTGGAGGCTCCGGGGTGGGGCTGGGGATGAAGAGTTTGGTGTGGAGGAAGGGATTCTGGGATGGGGCTGAGGGGTTCAGAGTGCAGGAGGGTGTGAGGGCTCTGGCTGGGGGTATGGGCTTCAGGGTAGTGCCAGGGATAAGGAGTTTGGGGTACAGGAGGGGACTGGGGCAGGGTGTTGGGAAAGATGTGAGCTCTGGGATGGAGTTTGGGTGCTGGAGGAGACTCTGGGGTGGGCCAGATGGTTGGGATGCAGGAGAGGCTTCAGGGTGCGGGGTCCCATAGGCACTTACCTGGGCTCCCGGGAGTTGGCCGCCAGGTCCCTGCCTCTTCTAGATGCACAGGCAGCCAGGGCGGCTCCATGCGCTGCCCTTGCACATGCAGGCACTGCCCTCGCACATGCAGGCGCTGCCCTCGCAGCTCCCACTGGTCATGGTTCCCAGACCTGGCCCTCGAAACAGGGATAGCATGTGGAGCTGGCCCTCGAAACAGGAGCAGCATGTGGAGCCTCCCTGGCCACCTTGCGTCTAGGGGCTGCAGTGACCTGGCAGCCGCTTCTGGGAGCCACACGGAGCTAGGGCAGACAAGGAGCCTGCCTTAGCCCTGGGCCCCCTGCTGTGCTGCCAACTAGAGCTGCCAGGGTCCCACTTCAACTGGGCATTCCAGTGGAAAACCAGACACCTAGCAACCCTGAACAGAACTTGTCTATTGGCTATAGGGCAAGTGGCATGAGAGGGCCAGGGTTCCCCTACCAGACACTGGAGAAAGTGGCTTAAAGTCATTGAGAAGGGGACAAGGATGACTGGAAGCCGGGGGAAAAGTTGACCAAGGTCCCTAGGACTCAGATTTGGTGCCAGAGATGTGATATAAGAACAATTGCATTTTATTTGTGGGGCCCTTGTACCTGAAAGGGGTGGATTTACATTGTGACCTGGCTGGAGGGACAAGTCCTGGGAAAAGATGGTCCACCAGCATAGGCGCCAACTCCGTTGGTACTCCAGGTCTGGAGTACTCATGAGGAAAAATGTACAAGGTGCTCCACAGCCACCGGCAGCCAAGCTCCCCCGTCCTTGCCTCCTTCTCCTCCCGCACCAAGCATGCTGCGTTTCCGCTCCCCCATCTCAGCGCTTCCCCCCAACCTAACAGCTGTTTGGTGGCACTTAGGACTTTCTGGGAGGGAGGGAGAAAAGCAGGGATGTGGCACACTCAGAGGAGGAGATGTAGAACAGGTAGGGGAGGGACGGGGACTTGGGAGAAGGGGGTGGAATTGGGGGGCGAGGCGGGTACAGGGTCGAGCACCCACCAGGCAGAGGGGAAGTCAGTGCCTATGTCCACCAGAGCGGCCATCAGCTGGGGGCTGTTGATGGGGAGAGAGCTGCTATGTCACCCTTGGCCACAAGGAGGTGCTCTACTGGGGAGTTCTCCTTTCCAACTCTTTCAGTTTATCTATTTTATTTCCCTTCCCTTTGAAAACTAGGGGAAATGCAGAGTAATCTGTCAGCTGCCTTTGTTTGCTGGGCAGCTGTAAGGTTGATGGGAGATTCTTTTGAGCAGCTCAGCTAACAAGTAGCAGATGAAATTCCTTCTTCCCCTCAGGCAAAGCGGGGACTTGAACCACGGCCATCCACATCCTCAGTGACTGCTGTAACCCCCGCGCTAATAGTCATGAGAGAGGGCCTCCCTCCCCTGCATTTGTTGGAGCACACGTGTAGGGCCCAATCCAGCAGGCACCAGAGGCTTCTGGAGGCCTGGGACTGGGCTGCAGTGAATATGTCCGGAGACTGAAACAGGCACTGAGAGAACTTTCCTGCAAAAAACTTAAGCATTGAGCAAATTTAGGCACCTAAGTTGTCTGGTGGCAGTGGAGCAGGGGTTTTGTGATTCCCAGTGAGGCCTTATCCTAACATTTCATTGGGTAAACCGGCAATGAGGCGCTTAAGTCTCTTTATGAATCTAGCCTATAGAGTTTTCGAAGAGGTGTACAATTAAGTTACCTGGAGAGTTTTCCTTGTTGAAGAGTGGGAAGTGCATGACGGTGGGAACGTGCTTCCCTTTGAAGACGTAGCAACTGGAAGGGCTATCTGTGTCTTTCAGCTTTTCTGGGTCTATCTTGGGAAATGGAATGTGATTTGCCTCACAGTACTCGGCAGTTTTCTTGATGGTCTGGGAAGAAGGGAAAAGTGATTTTAAAATAAATAAATAAATAAATAAATAAATAACCATCTCCACTAATAAATGTGATGCCACTAATATGTCCAGACTAGAGAGTTAAAAATATGCCTAACCTATGGGATGGAAACACTCCAAAGAGCCTTTAAGGAAAGGACAAATAGAGGGCCTTCAATGGAAACCACACATGACCCTGTTCCTATGTCTGTGTAGCCAAAATCTTTGTGTAACAATGCATAGTCTGTGGCTGAGCTTTTCAAAACCTCCTAAGAGCTATAGATGTACATTGACATTAGCCCCTTAAGTGGTCTTGAAAACCTCAGCCAAGGGTAACAAGCAGGAATTCAACCCAGATATTCAGCTTCAAAAGCAACAGTGGTGTTACATTTTTGTTTGTTTTTACAAATTCAAAAAAATCTCTATCTGTGGCCACTAGAGGGAGACAATATTACATATGAAACATTGGCGATATGTGAGGCTGAGTTTAGTGAGCTTGCAAAGTTCTAACTGACTTACTGGAACTCAGTTCACATTTCTGCTGACCCCATCTGCTCCTGCTAGAGCACTCTTGTTTCTGTAGGTACTAACAGAAATAAGAAGTGCTCAAACCTATTGATTACCATTCTGGTCATCAGATAGGATTGTGATACACACAAAAGCACACCTTTTGGAGTAAGCAGTTTCCATTTTGTACACTGAGTAAAACTGAACTTTAAGGAATTTCCTCTTCTTCCATGACATCCAAAGGGAAAGAGAGGTCACATTGAGTTGACTCATGATTGATCACACTCCCTTATCCCAAACACAAGTGACCTTGGCAGAGAATAATGTAGATATTCCCAGTATATCCTATCCATCCACACATTTCAAATTGTGATCCGCAGAGCACCTTCAGGGAATCTAAGTTACTGCTGCTAACTACAGTGTAACCTCATTGCATCATGGGTCAAGTCCTGAATATTTGTGCAGTGCCCTGGGCAATGGATTCTTAATCCTGAATGGGGCTTTGGGTGACATCACAATAAACAATGATAGTTACCTCGAAAGGATCCTTATTGCTGAAGTCAAAGGAAAGGATCAGTTTCACTTTCCTTTCCGGACGCAGAACAAGGGGGTAGGCGGAATTGATGCCAATGCCGGCATCAATCAAGTTGATGACTTCATCCTTATCCAAGCCAGTGGATTTAGTATCCCCTGTGAAAGTGCATCCAAGTATTATTTTAGGCTGTGATTTTTCTAATGGGTCACAGTGACGTAGGTGCCCAAATCCTCCTGAATTCCATATGAATTTTCAAAGGTGCCTAAGCTGGCCGATAAACTCCTAGTGGGATTTCCAAAGGCACCTAACCAGGTTAGGTACTGTCAGGCGTATGGACCTGCAGCTAGCCTGCTTACATGCTAACTTAAGCTCTTGGCAGTCTAATGAGCACATCTGGGCACTCACTGACCCACCTGATTAGCCCAAACACCCGACTGGCTGTGGGGATCTGCAGACCTGTTCTTATGACCAGTGGCAGGGCACTGGCTGCTCAAAGCATTCACCCCTGGCTATGAGAGCTCCTGCTCCTACCCTGTCCTCAGCCTTGCACCCACTTTGCCTTGCTGCAGGTAACTGGCTCTGATTCCAGGCCTCTGACTCTGGCTCTGAACCTCAGCTCTGATTCCAGCTACTGATGCCTGCTGTAACCACTAGGCACGACTCCTGTTCTAACTGTTATGCATACTACCCCCATCCTCGTCACTGACAGGCCCCTAATTCCAATTGAAATTAGTGGGAATTAGGTGCCTAATCTGCTGGGTGCATCTGTAATTACCACTACGGGGCAGACTTGCAAAGGTGGGTCAGTGCCGAAGGAAACAGAGATGTCCAGTGAGGTTTTCAAAAGTGCCCAGGTCCCAGAATATTAAAGCTATTTAGGTGCTGTTGTGCTTGGTGCCTAACAGATTTAGGAGACTAAATCTCAATTTTAAAAAGGGATTTAGGCACTGAGGAGCCAAAATCCCATTGACAGTCCACAGTCCTAAATCAGTCACATGTTGTAATGTTGAATAAAGCAACATCTAAATACATTTAACAATCTGGGCCTGGGTGTCTAACTCCCATTAACCTCAGATGTCTGTCCATATCTTTAGGAACCAAGAACTTGCCCTTAGCCACTTTGAAAACCTCAGTTTTAATTTTGAGAAATTAGCCTCTAAACTGTCTCGGTATCACAGGGGCATCATCCATTAACACATATTCAACCCATCATTTTATAAGTATCCATTTTAGGAGAATCCTGGATAACTTATTAAGAAGTTCTGCATTTGCTTTGACACTAGCTCACAACAGAGTCGGCCAACCACAGCAATAACGCATTAACAATCATGTATTCAAAAAAAGCCCCACATTCCCTTCAGTTGCATTTAGTCCCTTTTATTTACTTCTCATGAACACTCAAAAAGTCAATTAGAGCTGGTCAAAAACTGAAAAAAAAATTCCTTCCACCTCCCAAAAACTGTTGAAATTTCAAAGTTGTTTCATTCTACAGGGATGGAAGCTGATTCATTTTCTGTTTGTCATGAACAACAATGACAGAGATTTCAATCCAATAATTTCCCAGGAAATTTTGATATATTTTTTTCCGTGAAAAAGTTAAGTTTAGAAAATGGCCATTTTCTGCTCACAATCAAAATATCAATTGAGAAATGTTGACCAGCTCCAGAGAGCATCTCATGCCTTACAGATAATTGTGGACTCCTTGTAATATCCTTCTAATAAAGCCTTGTAAAGTATGTTTCCACACTGGTTCTCAAATAGCCATGAGTGGATAATGCAAATTAAAAATGTTTCAAAAAATTTGTTGGAACAAAAAACAGAAATTCCCTTTTTACTGTTACTTTTATGCTCCCTCGTGCACAAGAATGTTTGTAGGTCTGTGATAATTGTCATAGTCCTCAACATTCTCCCTCTGTGACCTTGAGAAAGTCATTTCTCATTTTTGTATCTCTGTTGTCCGTTGCTTCAAAGGGAATAATAAGAGGTCTCTGTCTAGAAGGAATTTTTTAGCTGTCATGGGGTACTAAGGTAATATGGCAATAGGGATTACTAAATACAGAATTTGTGATAATTTTCATGACACTATCTTCAAAGCTCTTTATTGGCTATGGTATAGTCATCCCCTCCCATGCCCAACCCTCTGCTGCCCCTATGCCCATTATACTGTATCACCTTCCCTTCCCGACACCCAACCTCTGCCATCCCTACTGCCCATTATACAGTATAGTGCCCCTTCCCCACCCTCACCCTCTGCTGCCCCTAGTAACCATTATACAGTATAGTGCCCTTTCCCTACCCCCACCCTCCGCAGCCCTTAAAGCCCACTATACAGTATAGCCGCCACTTCTCCACCCCCTCCCTCTGCCACTTCTAGTGCCCATTATACAGTATAGCTGCCTCTTCCCTACCCATATCCTCTGCTGCCCTTAGTGCCCATTATACTTGAAGGCCATTGGTCTGAGCCAGTATGGCCGTTCTTATGTTCTCACCTGCTGCTGCTCTCTGCTGCTTATTATACAACACAACTGCCCTTTTCTCATTCCTTTCTGTTTAATCTATTCGCTGCCAAAACAGAACCTTGAAAAAGAGAGCAATTTACCCTATGGATGTACATACATGTGGGAAGGACAATTCAAATGCATTTTGCTTACGACATTTGTACAGAAAGTTATGGGTGCTCCCCCATCTCCAGTGGAAGATACAGATACAGATTTTCCAAAACAATTTACATGCGCTCGATACACTTCCTGTTAGGGAAAATAAATAAATAAATAAAAATAAAAATTGAAGCTGAAAATAAGTAAAAACAAATAACTGAGGAAATCTGTAGACATGTTCTTCCTTTTCTTCCCCCTCTCAGTTGTTAGTAGGTGTGAGTAGGGACAGAGATGAGTATTTGTTGATTCAAAGGCACTGAGGTAGCGTAGTGCCCCTTGTAGAATAATTTCAGTAAACACAGAGGGGATCTTCCCCTGGGGCTGCTGGACTCAGAAGAACAGGTTGTGCCTGTCTGGTATTCTAGCTCTCAGACCAACTGCCAGAACATCATGATGCAAGTTCTCCTGCATGCTGGGCCATTAGGAGTGGTTGTAGCCCCCACTGAAAATGGAAGTTTCTTTGCATTTACACAGACATAACTCAGGAGCACCTCTAGTATAACAGGACATGGAATGAGGATAGAGTGTGAGCAGAGAGCAGCAAATGTGCATGGAACAAGGGGATTATGGAATGAGTGGGCAGGGGTGAAAAGTGGCTGAAATTAGTAGGCAGCAGGTTTAATACAAACAAAAGGAAATAGTTTTTGCACACAATGCACAATTAACCTGTGGAACTCATTGCCATGGAATGTTGTGATGGTCAAAATACAAATGGTTTAAAAAAACCCAACTAGATAAGTTCATGGAAGATAGGCTAAATATCAGGGGTGTAAGACCGTGCTTGGTGTAACCCTAAACCTCTACCTACTGGAAGCCTGGAGGGAAAATCAGAGTTGGATCTCTCCAAAATTGTCCTGTTCTAAGGTCTGGGACTGGCCACTGTCGGAGACAGAATAATGGGCCAGATGAACCATTGTTCTGACCATTAGGCAGTTCTTATGTTCTTATGTGAAATCTAAGGGTAAGAGTTTTGTAAGTATTTAGGCACCTAAAGATGCAGATAGGTGCCTAGTGGGATTTTCAAAAGTGACTAGGAAAGTTAGGAGTAGCAAATGAATGGTAAAAACAGGTGAGATTTGTTGATTTGAGGATATTAACTTTGTATATTTTGAATGTGATGTTAACAGTTTGTATTTTAACTATTTATAAAGCTTTAACTTGCTGACTCTCTGCATCTGCTGCCATTAAATTATCATCTCTTTCCCCATAATTTTCCACAGCTGTGAAAATTTAAAGCAATTAAAAATCAAAAAAATTAAAAACCAGATTGTACCAAGCAAAATTCAAAAATCTAAATCACTGGGAATAGACACCATTAAATTAGGCTTGAATAAAGACTGGGAGTGGATGGGTCATTACACAAAGTAGAACTATTCCCCTTACTGTTACTCACACCTTCTTGTCTATTGTTGGAAATGGGCCATCCTGATTATCACTACAAAAGTTTTTTTTTCTCCTGCTGACAATAGCCCACCTTAACTGATTACACTCTTTATAGTTGGTATGGCAACACCCATTTTTTCATGTTTTCTGTGTAGATATATATCTTCCTACTGTATTTTCCACTGCATGCATCCAATGAAGTGGGCTGTAGCCCACGAAAGCTTATGCGCAAATACATTTGCTAGCCTCTCAGGTGCCACAAGTACTCTTGTTCTTTTTATGAGAAGAGTTGTCAAAACTCTCTCGGTTTTCCCCTTAAAGTGGTGGGGAGTGGGGGGAACAGTAGAACAAAGAGTTGAAACACTCGGAATGATGAATTATGCAGAGAAATTGTTAAATTATGAATGTTCTTCCTTTTAGGACACATCTGGTTCTTTGCTCCCACCTCTGGAGCAATAATTCGGAAAGTCAAGAGGCTGGCTTTCTTTGAAAAGCCCCATCTAAGTGACAAAAGATTTCTATAAAACTTGCCTCCATGTTCTGTTTCAAAAATCCTGCCGAATTCAGCACACTCCTCCATTCTTGCTGCCAAGGTCTTTGAACCCCAGGTGTCGCTCATTTCACAGCACTTCTGGTAGGAATTCTTGCCCTCATGTTCTGCTTAAATAATGGGTGAAATTAAGTTAGATTTGGGACAAGCTTTAGATGTGTTCCGGGGCCCAGGGATTCTCAAAGGGGGGCAAAGGCAGTTTCAGTGCCCAGCTTCCATGAAGGATTTGGGATGTTAACTCCCTTAGGCTCTTTTGAAAACCTCAGCCTGTGTGTACTGGAACAGCCCTGGGCATTTGTGAAAATATTGCTATGTTGTCATGGAACCAAGCAGGCAGCAATTCTTTCACCTGATAACTGGGATTACCTAAGGTGCCTAAGGAAGTCAACTCTAGACACATTTGAAAATCCCATTTTAAATGATTAGACACAGGGACAGGTGGTAAGTCTAGTCCCGCTGGTCCACTTGCCTTTCAGGACTTCCTTCAGCTTCTCAGAGACTCCCTTGCAGTCTTCCCCAGCTGAGGCATGACTGTGAAACTGCAGGAGGAGGAGGGCACTCCGACAATGTGCACAAGCGCAACGAGTACCTGGGAGGAAAGAGAACATAATGTGGCCAGCAGGCAGCTGTTTATCCTGTGAGCCCCCAGATGTGGAGAGAGGAAAGACTCATGTCCTCAGTGCCCAAAGTCTCTTAACAGCAGGGATGCAATGGCCAGTGTAGGGTCAGACACCTGGCTGCTGAATCTGTTTGTACCTGGTGTCCTAGAACATCAGGCCACACTTCAGTAGATGGAGTGCAATGGTTAGAATTCACCTCCCACTGGCACCTAGCTTACGGTGTGAGCTACCTGGGGCTGACCAGGACTCCTCAAATTTTATGTATGTATTTATTTATTTTATTGAAAATGACTGTTCAACCAAATTGGAATTTTGGTTAAAAAGAAATGGTTTTCAGATGAAAAACTGAAAACACAAATTTTGATTAAAATAATCCATTGATATATTCCAAGGCCAGAAGAGACCATGGCAGTCAACTAGTCTGACATCTTGTGTAACACAATAAACTGTATTCACTGGTTTGGTTTCACATAAATTATTTGTTTTATTTTATTTTTTTTTACTGAAAATGAGCATTTTTTCTCTCATACATTTTACTAAAAACTGAAATGTTTTACCATATCCAGCTTTTGAAAACTAAAGAAAAAATCAGTCTCAGTTTTGTTTTATTGTCTGAACCTTCCTCAGCTTCTCGCAGAAAACACTTTTCAATGTGTTCTAGTGCTGATGTGAAAACAACTTGAGCCCTGTAGAGATAAATGCACATGCCAGGTAGAAGTGTATTCCCTATGGATTTCACCCTATAGATCTAGGATTTAGGTATCCAACTTCTATTGAAATTGAACGGAAGTCAGGCATCTAATTCCATTAGGCTCATTTAAAAAAATCCCACCATTGATGCTGATGTTATTCATCAGCATCTTGAAGAACTGGGGCTACGATTATCAAGCAAACCTCAGGAAGGTAGGAACTCAACTTCCATTACAATTTATATTCTTTTGAAAATCCCATCATTAAAGAATAGATTGTCATGTGGCATGGCAGAGATCGGGGGGGACGGGTGGTAGTTAATAAAGGCTGTGAATGACAATCTGTATATCCAGATATATAATGTCTTACCTCCTCCAAGTGGAGGTATGGACATTTCTGATGTGTTTTCTGCAAGAAACAAACAAACCACCAGTTAGAATTATGTAGTTACCGATTCTCTGGCCTCCTAACACCCAGAGCCTGCCCCTGATAGCCTGTCCGAAATTCAAACATTAGCAGCATTTTCCTCACCTGTCAACCTGACTCCATCAGCCCCCTCTTTGGTCCCACCCTGCAGCACCTTCTTGCATCAATATGAAACATCCTTAGTACCTAGCACAACTCCACCCAGGCCAACTCTTAACAGAATGTTGGGGTCACAATGGTTGACATTCCCATGTGGTGCAGGATTGCAATGGAACAAGGAGCCCACAAGAAACTCCTTTCAGCCATGCTGCCAAACCCAGAATCATGGGTTTCTCCAGAGGTGCAAACAGAGAAGGACAGGGGGATATTCCCCACACATACTGAAATGTCAACCAGTTTCAGCTTTGAGCTGATTCTTGCTGACTAAACTCTGAGGAGGCCTTTTGAGCATTCTAAGATAAATGCAACCACCACTGCTTGGCATCACCTAGCTGGTCCTGGAACTACAGAGGTAAAGGAAAGTTCACCTCTATCTGATCAGGCAGTTGAGACAGAGAAGTAACTACAAGAAACTCTGTTCTTTGCAGGGGGTTTATCTAATTTAACTTAGTTGAACTGGATTAAGCCCCGTATGGGAAAGGTGAATCAGGCCCAGTGATCTGAGGAATACAATACCCACATCTTCCATGTGTAGGCATGTCCATTTCTGGCAGCTGTCTTAGAACAAATAATACAAAAACTCATTAGGACTATATAGTTAGCTCCTCTCTGGCTTCCAACCACCTGCAGCTGGCTCTGTCCAGTCTGCTCCAAATTCAAGCACTAAAATTATCTTCCTCACTTGCCAGCCTGACCCCCACAATGCACACTTTCATCCCTCTCTAAATGTCCTTCTTGCATCAACTTCTAACACCCTCTGTGCCTGGAACAACTCCACCCAGCCAATTCTTAGCAGAGATTTAGGGTTATAATGGGTGATATCCCCATATGGCAAGGGATTGTAATGGCATAAGGACACCAACAGAAATGCCTCTTCAGAAAGCACTGCCAAACCTGAAGTCACTGAATTTTCCACAGGTACAATCAGATAAGGGTAGGGGACATTTCCCACTCAGGCTCAAATGACAATGAATTTGAGATGTGAGCCACCTCATGCTGACTTTGCTCTGAGAAGGCCATTTGGGCCCACTGGGATAAGTCCACCTACCACTGAAAAGCTTAAAATATACTGGTTCTTGTAGACCTCCCATGAGAAGCAAACCAACACCCCATTAGTATTCTATAATTATCACCTCCATGACACCTAACTCACACAACCTCCAGCCAGTCAAAAAAATCAGTCATCCTCCCCATCCACCTGATTAGTTCAGCATAAAAGCATAAGAACGGCCATAATAGACCAAACCATCTAGGCCACTATTCTGCCAGACACTGGGCAATGTCAGGTGCTCCAGAGGGAATGAACTAAACTGGTAATCATAGAATCACAGAATATTAGGGTTGGAAGGGACCTCAGGAGGTCATCTAGTCCAACTCCCTGCTCAAAACAGGACCAATCCCCAACTAAATCATCCCAGCCAAGGCTTTGCCAAGACTGACCTTAAAAACCTCCAAGGAAGGGGATTCTACCACATTCTTAGGTAACCCATTCCAGTGCTTCACCACCCTCCTAGTGATTTTTTTCCCCTAATATCCAACCTAAACCTCCCACGCTGCAACTTGAGACCATTACTCCTGGTTCTGTCATCTGCTGTCACTGAAAACAGTCTAGATCCATCCTCTTTGGAACCCCCTTTCAGGTAGTTAAAGGCAGCTATCAAATCCCCCCTCATTCTTCTCTTCTGCAAAATAAATAAGCCCAGTTCCCTCAGTCTCTCCTCAGTCACGTTCCCAAGCCCCCTAATCATTTTTGTTGCCCTCTGCTGGACTCTTTTCAATTTTTCGACATCCTTCCTGTAGTGTGGGGTCCAAAACTGGACAGAACACTCCAGATGAGGCCTCACTAATGTCTAATAGAGGAGAATGATCACGTCCCTTGATCTGCTGGCAAGGTTCCCAGTCATACAGCCCAAAATGCTGTCAACCTTCCTGGCAACAAGGGCACACTGTTGAGTCATATCCATCTTCTCGTCCACTGTAACCCCTCGGTCCTTTTCTGCAGAACTGCTGCCTAGTCACTCGGCCCCTAGTCTGTAGCAGTGCATGGGATTCTTCTGTCCTAAGTGCAGGACTCTGCACTTGTCCTTGTTGAACCTCATCACATTTCTTTTGGCCCAATCCTCTAATTTGTCCAGGCCCCTCTGTACCCTATTCCTATTCTCCAGAGTATCTACCACTCCTCCCAGTTTAGTATCATCTGAAAACTTGCTGAGAGTGCAGTCTACACCATCCTCCAGATCACTAATGAAGATATTGAACAAAACTGACCCCAGGACTGATCCTTGGGGCACTCCACTTGATACTGGATGCCAACTAGACACGGAGCCATTGATCACTACTCGCTGAGCCTGATGATCTAGCCAGCTTTTTATCCACTTTATAGTCCATTCATCCAACCCATACTTATTTAACTTGCTGGTAGGAATATTGTGGGAGATGGTATCAAAATCTTTGCTAAAGTCACGGAATAGCACGTCCCCTGCTTGTACTTGTAATGATACAACAAGATCCAAGAGCCAGACATAGAATCTAGACAAATTCAGACTGGAAATAATGTGTAATTTTTTTAACTCTGAGAGTGATTTACCACTGGAAAATCTTACCAAAGGTCATGGTAGATTCTCCATCATAGGCAATTTTTACATCCAAATTGGGTGTTTTAATTAAAAGCAACTGCTCTATAAATTATTTTGGAGTAGTTCTCTGGCCTGTGTTATACAGCAGTTTGGGCTAGATGGTCACACTGGTCCCTTCTGGCCTTGGAATCTATGATTCTCTTGTCGATAATAATTTCTGCCTTTTTAGGTTTAGCTTATATCTCATTGAAAGTGGTTTAAGGTAATACAAGAAAGCCACTCTTATACCAGAACAAGAGCATCCACATGAGGGTTATTCTAATATAATTATACTTGGATAACTGGTAACATTTCCCATGTAGAGAAGTCACATATTTGCTTTCAGTGTGATTTTGTTCTGGGCAAGCATTTATCAGAAAGATACTATGTGTGTTAACACTCATTAGAAAGGGTGAATGAGACTCATGAAACTCACATATATCATTAATGCAAATGGCTTGATTTAGCTCTAACTTGGTCTACACTTATAAGGCATATGTAGGTTAGAACAGGAGTGAAAAAAACACACACATCACTGTATAGACTAACAGACGTTTTGGAGCATGAGCTTTCGTGCTGAATACCCACTTCGTCGGATACATGTAGTGGAAATCTCCAGGGGCAGGTATATATATGCAAGCAAGAAGCAGGCTAGAAATAATGAGGTTAGTTCAATCAGGGAATGTGAGGCCCTCTTCTAGCAGCTGAGGTGTGAAAACCAAGGAAGGAGAAACTGGTTTTATAGTTGGCAAGCCATTCACAGTCTTTGTTTAATCTCTTCTGGGCTGAGTGTGTAGTTGGATAGATTGACAATATTGCTGGGGGTACCACGGTTGTGGCCCCATGTGTCTGGTAGGAGTTTAGACAGCTTACAGTCCTTTTTCCTTTGTAGAGAGACGAAGTGAGTAATGTAGATCTCCTGTCTTATTTTAGTGAAGTCCGTTTGTATGGAAGTTTGGTTATTAATGAGAGTCTCCAGGTTGGAGAGCTCTTTTTGATGTTTTCCTGTTTGCTGTATAGGATGCTGATCAGGTGGTTCCTCAGTTTCTTTGATAGAGTATGACATAATACAGATTTTTCCAGACTCTGGAAAAATTCCATTACTATTTCAACAGCTTTCACTCCACCATCAACCTCAGCCTGGACCAATCTACACAGGAGGTCCACTTCCTAGACACCATGGTGCAAATAAGCGATGGTCACATTAACACCACCCTATACCGAAAACCTACCGACTGCTATGCCTACCTTTATGCCTTCAGCTTCTATCCCAGGCACACCACACGATCTGTTGCCTACAGCCAAGCACTGAGGTACAACTGCATCTGCTCTAATCCCTCAGACAGAGACCAACACCTACAAAATCTCCAACAAGCATTCTCAAAACTACAATGCCCACGAGGAAATAAGGAAACAGATCAACAGAGCCAGACGTGTACCCAGAAGCCTCCTACTGCAAGACAAACCCAAGAAAGAAACCAACAGGACTCCACTGGCCATCACATACAGTCCGCAGCTAAGACCCCTGTCATAAACAGATAGTTAAGGGTTAATGTCTCTTTCACCTGTAAAGGGTTAACAAACAGTGAACCTGGAACACTTGACCAGAGGACCAATCAGGAGACAAGATACTTTCAAATCTCGGTGGAGGGAAGTCTTTGTTTATGTGTTCTTTGTCCATATTCTCTCTGGGTTCTGAGGGGGACCAGACATGCAAGCAGATTCCTCCAATCTTTCTGAAAAAATCTCTTTAGTAAGTACCAGGAAAAAGGCGAGTTTAGTCTTTTAATTGTTTTCTGTATTTGCAAATGTGTATTTTGCTGGAAATATTTTAAATTGTATTTTTGCTGGGGGGAGGCTTCTCTCTAGTGTCTATAAGCTGAAAGACCCTGTAATATACCATCTTGAATTTACAGAGATGATCTTTACTCTTTCTTTCTTTTATTAAAAGTTTTCTTTTTAAAAGACCTGATTGATTTTCCCCCTTGTTAAGGCTCAAAGGAAACTGAGTCAGTACTCACCAGGGAATTGGTGGGAGAGAGGAGGGGTGGAGGTGGAATTCCTCTGTGTTTTAAAATTCTAGGAGTTTGAATCACAGTGATCTTCCAGGGTAACCCAGGGAGGGGAAGCCTTGGAGAGGCAATGGTGGGGGAAAGGGTTTACTTTCCTTGTGACAAGATCCAGGGGATCTGAGTCTTGGGGTCTCCAGAGAAGGTTTTGGGGGGACCAGAGTGTACCAGGCACTGTAAGTCCTGGTTGGTGGCAGCCTATTACATCTAAGCTGGTAATTAAGCTTAGAGGAATTCATGCTGGTACCCCATCTTTTGGACTCGAAGATTCGGACTGGGGATTTACGCCATGACAACCCCTCCAACACATCATCAGGGATCTACAACCCATCCCGGACAATGATCCCACACTTTCACAGGCCTTGGGTGGCAGGCCAGTCCTCGCCCACAGACAACCTGCCAACCTGAAGCATATTTTCACCAGTAACTGCACACTGCACCATAGTAACTCTAACTCAAGAACCAATCCATGCAACAAGCCTCGATGCCAACTCTGCCCACATATCTACACCAGTGACACCATCACAGGACCTAACCAGATCAGCCACACCATCACCGGTTCATTCACCTGCACGTCCACCAATGTAATATACACCATCATATGCCAGCAACGTCTCTCTGCTATGTACATCGGCCAAACTGGACAGTCTCTACCAAAAAGGATAAATGGACATAAATCAGATATTAGGAATGGCAATATACTAAAACCTGTAGGAGAACACTTCGACCTCCCTGGCCACACCATAGCAGATCTTAAGGTGGCCATCCTGCAGCAAAAAAAGTTCAGGACCAGACTTCAAAGAGAAACTGCTGAGCTTCAATTCATCTGCAAATTTGACACCATCAGCTCAGGATTGAACAAAGACTGTGAATGGCTTGCCAACTACAAAAGCAGTTTCTCCTCCCTTGGTTTTCACACCTCAGCTGCTAGAAGAGGGCCTCATCCTCCCTGATTGAACTAACCTCGTTATCTCTAGCCTGCTTCTTGCTTGCATATATATACCTGCCCCTGGAGATTTCCACTACATGCATCCAATGAAGTGCTTATTCACCCACGAAAGCTCATGCTCCAAAATGTCTGTTAGTCTATAAGGTACCACAGGACTCTTTGCTGCTTTTACAGATCCAGACTAACACGGCTACCCCTCTGATTCTTGACACATCACTATGACAATCCCTCCACCGTCAACTGAGTGTAGACACAGCTATGAAGATGGAAGAATACTTCTGTCAACGAAGCTAATGTTATTGGGGGAAGGAGTGAGAATATATTGGCAGAAGAACTGTTGCTGCTTTCCTCATCCATGATAGGGGGGCTGCAGTGCAGCCATAGCTGCTCATAGTGGTGCAGATCAGAACTAGCTCCTTTCATATCAGTGAAGTCATGACAGGATAAACCCAATGTGAATTATAAGAAAAACTGGCCCATGATTCCAGAAATAGAATGACTCACCTGCTTCTCCTACTGCATACTGATGTTCCCCTCCCAGTCCTCCAGAAAATACTTGGAGAACAAGCTCTGAAAACAGAAAAGAAAACACGCGCATTATGAGTCATTTCACAAAGTTAAGGACACTAACCATATCATCTAGGACTGTGGGTTTTAGCCTGTGGTCCATGGACCCCTAGGGATTCAGACCATGTCTAAGGGGTCCGCAAAAGGTTGTCACTACCATAAAATAGTGGTTTTCAACCTATGGTCTGTGGACCCCTTGGAGTCTGCAGATTATGTCTAAGATTTCCAAAGCTCCTCTATTTGAAAATTTTTAGACCTCTGCAGTTTAAAAAAAAAACAACCCGGGATTGATAACCACTGAGCTAGGAAATCAAAATTCAGTTACAAGGTATTGAAGATCTGTCACCCAGGGTTTTTAAAGAGGAGTCATTTTTTTTTCTTTAAGGTTTGAGGTTTTCTTAACTCTGGACATCAGGGACATGGTTTTGATCTGATCTGCATTAGTGTAAGTCAGAAGGATAGTGGGTAAGGAACAGAACTTCTAGCCTGTGGGAAACTTTGGAGATTCTGAAATTTGTTTTCATCTCAAATTGATTCAAAAACTAAAAACTTCAAAATATCTTGAAGGATTGAAATTGTGAAATATTTCAATTCAAAATTATCAAAATGACCACACTAAATGTTTCCTTTGAACAACTAGTGAAGCATTATATGGTAACAAAAATATGACCTATAAATATATAATATAAAATATAAGTTAATATAAGATATTTTTAGCTAGCTAGTTAAAAATAAATAAAAGTTGAAACCAAATGAAATAATAAAATTGAAACAAAATGATGAAGTCAAAACAAAATACTCCGTTTTGATTTGTAGCATTTTGAAAATTTTCTATCAAAAATTTTATCAGAATCAACACATTTCCACAAAACTTTTGATTATCACAAAGCAGGATTTTTTGGTGGAAAATGGTTTAGTCAAAATGTTTGAACTGACTATTCAAAAGTAACTCTGCTCTTTTCACTGGAATTATTCCTGATTCATGATACTGTAAATGAAGACACAATTTGTCACTGTCTAAAATCAGCCTGAAACCAGAATCAAATCTTAGATTTTATCATTATCTAGGTTTTATAATCTAGGCATTATCTGACCATTATTTTTATTTTTTTAAATACCACCACAAATATTAAGGCCAGTATTGAGCATTTGCTTCCCTTTAAAATCATCAGTAACTAATCAGCTAGTTTCGGATTTCCCTGACTCCTCTGTACAGTGGGCCTGATGTCAGTAACACTGGTATGAAGTAAGGGGAATTCCACTGATTGCTAAACATTTGTTCCTGATTTATACAGGTGTAAGTGAGGCCAGAATTTGCCCAAGTGTAGATAGTTCCAAAATTAGTATGAAGTTTCAGATCAGGATTTCATCTAAACTGAGAATTTCAAAGCCACCTAAAGAAACTAATTTCATTGCTCCATGCACTTGTAGAGTTTGAGATGAGAAGGCCATTACATTTCACACAGATATCCCTGGTGGAACCCATTGACCTCATTTAAACTGAGGCAGTGCTGAACTGTTGTGTGCCACAGCCTGAGAACAGGAGATACTGAGCTGCACACGAGGCAGAGGTCCTGCAATGGCAGGGAATGATTAGGTGAGACATACCTATACAATCTCAGCAGGTGGCCTGCACACAGTGCTGCTAAGAAAGGTGAATAAATCTCCATAGTTCCTGTCAATGTGACCTGGGAGAAAATTCCTTCCTGATCTCTAATCTGTTGGACCTTTAGCATAACTCACCAACCAGGCATCTAGAAACAAAATTCTCAGTACAACCTCAGAGCATCAGCCTACCCCAGCTGGAGTCCCATCTCTAGAGGTGGCTGATTAAGAAACAGTTTACAAATGTGCACCAGGGAACAAATTCCTTCCTGATTCCCGCAGGTGACTGGCTGAGACCTGAAGCATGACATTAGATTATGCCCAACTCTTCTTTAAAATTAGTGGAAATTAGGATCCAAACACCCAAGTAAACTTTGAAAATCTCATCTTTAGATATAATAATATGGAAATTATCTGGCATGCTGGACATTTTGAAAGGCAAAAATGAGAGTTAGGTGCTCTGTCTCCTTTTGGCACCCTTGAAAATCCAACGCATCCACAATTGGAAGACATCCATGGGCTACTTTAGGCTACTGCTAATACAGAGATTGTTGGACACATGACAGTGCCACTATGATAACCAGTGGGGTATTGGGATCATTGCTACAGAATGGTGCAGTAGCTTCTCCACCGGAGACCTGTGCTGATTCCACTGATGACCTGTCCATAACTTCAATAGGCAGAAACGTCAGTACCTTTTAAATATTTCATGTTTTCCTCCCTGCTTCCAAAGACACTTCCCCATAAACCTGAAAACAAGAAGGAAAAGACTTTATTTACAATGGCACAAGTAAGAGTTCATCAAGATCTTTCCCTTTAATACTACATAAAGAGTTGCCTGGAGAAAAGCCCCAACGGTAGAAAAGTCAAGAGGGCACTGGCAGGCCAGTCTCTGATGGGTTATGTGTTTTTGCAATTTGATTTACACATTCATCCATAACTGAAAAAACTTATTGTAAATTGAGGCGGTCAACAAATTTCCAGTGTAATATTTTTGCATCAGAAAATACTCTTTTGTCAAAATTTAAACTTTCCAATGTGAAAGGAGGCATGCTGACACATTGGAACAGAACCTTTCATTTTTTTCATTTTTAAATTACCTTTCATTCCCAAATGTATTGGCTTTTACAATTCAGTGTAAATGAAACTATTACAGAAATAGGAAGGCAATGTTTCACGTTTATAAAAACAGAACATTTCAATTGACCCAAAACAGAAATCATTTTGTGGGAAAGGTCGAAATTTTGTGTTTTAGTCCTGATTTGGTGTATAAACAAATTGCCACATTTCATATAAATGTAAATACTAACTTTTGAACAGCCCTAATAATTAATATTAGTATTTGTAGTATCACAGTGCCAATGTGACCCAGCAATGAAGAATGACCCCATTGCATTAGGTGCCTTACAAACAAACTAAAGAAAGAAAGAAAGAAAGAAAGAAAGAAAGGAAAATATTACCTGCCCAGAGTTTGATAACTTTTGGAACATCTCTGCCCTACAGTGAGTTGAGAGATGGGTGTGATAAATGTATTTATTATGTTTATAATCTTAATGGGATTACTTTGATCTCAGGATCATGGAAATATAGGTCTAGAAGGGACCTTGAGAGGTCTTTTTGTGTATCCCGCCACAGTGAGGCAGGACCAAATAAATCTAGATCAACCCTGACAGATGTTTGTCCAACCTGTTCTTAATAACCTCCAGTGATGGGGATTCCACATCCTCCCTTGGAAACCTAATCCAGAGTTTACCTATCCTTACAGTTGGAAAGTTTATTTTCCCCCTTTAGGATAAATAATTGCTGGAGATATGATACATTAGGAGATATATTTTGAAGTACTGTCAGAGGCACCCAGAGCTAGGATGGACTATGTTTGATTGGTATAGTCCAAATTTGAATGAATGACTGAAGCTGGAATATTCAAAGGAAGTAAGCCAGTTTGATATCCAGAATGAGATTTTCAAAAGCAACTAACTGGCTTAGGAGCACACATGTCATTAATGTGTGCTCCTAATGTGCACACATAATGTGCCATATAATCCTTATATGCCATTTTGGGCTGTATAAGTAGGAGCATTGCCAGCAGATTGAAGGACGTGATCATTCTCCTCTATTCGGCATTGGTGAGGCCTCATGTGGAGTTCTGTGTCCAGTTTTGGGCCCCACACTACAAGAAGGATGTGGAAAAATTGGAAAGAGTCCAGCAGAGGGCAACAAAAATGATTAGGGGGCTGGAGCACATGACTTATGAGGAGAGGCTGAGGGAACTGGGCTTATTTATTCTGCAGAAGAGAAGAATGAGGGGGGATTTGATAGCTGCTTTCAACTACCTGAAAGGGGGTTCCAAAGACAATAGATCTAGACTGTTTTCAGTGGTACCAGATGACAGAACAAGGAGTAATGGTCTCAAGTTGTAGAGGGGAGGTTTAGGTTGGATATTAGGAAATCTTTTTCACTAGGAGGGTGGTGAAGCATTGTAATGGGTTACTGAGGGAGGTGGTGGAATCTCCTTCTTTGGAGGTTTTTAAGGTCAGGCCTGGTCTACACTACGCGTTTAAACTGAATTTATCAGCGTTAAACCGATTTAATGCTGCACCAGTCCATACAATGAGGCCCTTTATATCGATATAAAGGCTCTTTAAACTGGTTTCTGTACTCCTCCCCGACAAGAGGAGTAGCGCTGAAATCAGTATTACCATATCAGATTAGAGTTAGTGTGGCCGCAAATTGACGGTATTGGCCTCCAGGAGGTATCCTTCAGTGCATCATTGTGACCGCTCTGGACAGCAGTCTGAACTCGGATGCACTGGCCAGGTAGACAGGAAGAGCTCTTCAAATTTTTGAATTTCATTTCCTGTTTGCCCAGCGTGGAGCTCTGATCAGCACGGGTGGCCATGCAGTCCCAAATCCAAAAGAGCTCCAGCATGGACATACAGGAGATACTGGATCTGATCACTGTGTGGGGAGACAAATCTGTTCTATCAGAGCTCCGTTACAGAAAACGAAATGCCAAAGCATTTGAAAAAAATACAGAGTCCACAGCACAGTGCTGTGTGACAAGCGTAACGGAAAGCCAAAGATTCAAATGGACGCTCTTGGAGGGAGGGAGTGGGTACTGAGGACTCCAGCTATCCCACAGTTCCCGCAGTCTCCGAAAAGCATTTGCATTCTTGGCTGAGCTCTCAATGCCTCTAGGGTCAAACACATTGTCCGGGGTGGTTCAGGGTATATCTCATCAATTTGCCACACCCCCCAGTGAAAGAAAAGGGAAAGAAATCGTTTCTTGATTTATTTCAATGCTATGGTGTCTGCCAGGGCAATCCAGGGAAAAAGGGCGCGAATGATTGTCTGCCATTGCTTTCACGGAGGAAGGAATGAGTGACGACATTTACCCAGAATCACCCACTACACTGTTTTTTGCACCATCATGCATTGGGATCTCAACCCAGAATTCCAATGGGCAGGGGAGACTGCGGGAACTATGGGATAGCTACAAGATAGCTACCCACAGTGCAACACTCCGGAAATCGATGCTAGCCTCGGTACATGGACGCACATCGCCAAATTAATGTGCTTAGTGTGGCTGCGTGCACTTGACTTTATACAATCTGTTTTACAAAACTGGTTTATGTAAAATTGGAATAATCCCATAGTGTAGACATACTCTCAGACTTGACAAAGCCCTGGCTGAGATGATTTAGTTGAGGATTGGTCCTACTTTGAGCAAGGAATTGGACTAGATGACCACCTGAGGTCCCTTCCAACCCTGATATTCTGTGATTCTATGATTAAGCTTCTAATTCACAACCTCAAAGCCCATTGAATTTGTATGGGAGTTAAGTGCCTAATTGTCCTTCATCCCTTTGAAAATCTCCTCCCTACATACACATACATACACACACTTACACAATCCTTTTAGACCTTTTGGAAATTCCCTATCTAAATAAATAAATATAAAGAGGAAGATATGCTTACACTGTTATATTAATTAATAGGAAGATTAATGTTCCTGGCAGGGATTTTCAAAGGAGACCATGGGAGTTCAGTGAACAAATTCCACTCACATTCAATGCAAGTTGGGCTTCCTAAGTTCCCTAGGCTCCTTAGAAAATCCCAGCTCTAGTGACAAAGCAGTAGCTTAGGCATTAGGAGACCTGACTTCTATTCCTTCACCCCCCATTTCTGACCTTCATGACCTTGGAGAAGCCACTTCCCCTCTCAGTGGCTCAGTTCCCTTCTCTGTAAAATGGGTATCTTGATCATGGATGGGATGTGCAATCTATATGAATGCTAACATTTCAGCAGGATCTAAGTGGGTTGACAAACGGATGAGATGGTGGAAGAAGGGTGAGCAAAGGGGATTACACGTGAGTGAATGTCATGAGTGAGGTGGAAATTATGCTGTGGGTACAGAAGGAAGATTGAATGGGGGGAAGGAAAGCTGAGTAGGTACAAGCAACTGGCAAGGGTGCTCTGAAATCGGGATGAGACCTACGGGACTGGGTGTCTGGAAGCATTCCTAACAGGTCTATAATATGAGATAGATCTCACGCTGCATTAGAATAACGTGGTTGATTTGTTGCCCCAGATTTGAGGGGTGCGTGTACCCCAGAATTTGATTAAAGCAAATGCAATCGTATTATGTACATTTAGCCATCAGGAATTAAAAAAAAAAAAAAACCTAGAACACCACATAGTTAAGGGTTAATTTGAACAGACAGGGCTTCTTGAGGCAAGATCATATACCAGCTGTAGGTTTGCAGCTTCTGCCTTTAATATAGGAGTTTATTATGACTAAGTTTGTTAGGAAAGTTAGTTGACAACTAGTTTATTGATGTTGGGAGAAGTGATGACCCAGGAGGGGTCACTATGATACATGTATTTTGTAAAAGTTAGTTATAAAGAGGGCTAGATAATAGAGTTTACTTTGGGGAAATTCTCTGCAGCTATCCAGAGAGATGTTTTTCATGACACCATACTCCCCTGAAGGGAAGCACCTTGCCATCACCACCCTGCTGCAAAGTACTCAATACCATCTCAGATTCTAGATAATGATTTGGGATGTTCTAAACCTATTGCTTATGTTTGGATGTGTTTAAATCTAATAAATTGTCATTTTAGTTAAGAGCACGCTTACTTGTATCAATCATTTCTCAGATGAAAATGGATGTGTTCCCATTGATTTATTTCTGATAATGCCTGGTGTGAAACAGTTAAGTTACCACTCCTTTGGGTTCTGAAAACACTGGGTAACACATCTGCAATACATATCTATCTATTGGCTGAGAATCAGGGACTTGAATGCTTACCTTGCAGGTAGCAGATACTTTTCTCTTTGCTGTTATCTTTCAACTTCCCATTCTCGAATTTGCTTCCCAAGTCTTTTGTGCACACAAATGCCCCTAGGCCAGGAAAGCCAGACTCATGAGGAGTGAATTCAAACCAGGTGCCTGTGAAACATAGATAGGGTTTATTAAAAAGGCCCTTTCAAGTGCCAGCTTCTTGTTGTCCCCTTCTTGGATGATTGTAATAATTTCTCAATTCCCTGGCCACTCTGTTTGCTCTAACAGGGAATCCTACCTCTCTTTTCACTCTGTTTCTTCACCCCGTGATCATTTTCAAGTCATTTGCTATGATGACCTTCTCCATCTAGTGTTTCCTCTTTAGGCCAGCATGTGCTGTCCTTGGATATCCCAGAAGCCTGTGGAGCCAGCACAGCCTTCCTCCACCCTCCCTCCAACCACCTATCTCTAACTCTGACCCAAAAGTATCAAGAAAAAATTACTCATAATGAGTCAAATCTAAAAGTGATATATTTAACTGTAGAGCTAATCAAAAAAAGCAAACATTTCTGAAGTTTTCCAAGTTCTTTTCATTTCTGAAACTGTTCCTTATTGGGCAATTTACCACAAACTTATCTGATAGACATTTATATTGAAAATGTTTTTCAAAGTCACAATTGAAACAATTATGGGAATTTTTCATTTACTGAAAAGCCTGTTTGTTTTTGTTGGTTTGTTTGTTTTTTGCTTTTTTACAATGAGGAACATCAATAACCATTTTGGTAAAATCCTTGATAAAAAATGAGATAGATAGATAGATGTGAGAGGTTTATGCAAAAAACCACCACATTTTCTAAAAAGGCCATTTTTAGACTAAAAAAACACATTGTTAGATTGCATTCAGTTCTATTAAATAGTGACTCCACCTAGCAGTGTTTACAGTAGCAGAAACGGCAAGAAGCAACATCAATATTTATTTTTCCATCAAGTACTTGACATTTCAGACATGGTTTCTCTCACTAATATCACCAGTGTGTTATGGTTTTACCTGGGCTGTTTTCATCTGCTTTATGTGATATCTTTGCTTCCACTGCCGCATAGATGGGATAAGGATTTGTCCCACTTGTGGAGGCATCATCTTGTTGAGATAACGTGGTCTGATCATACTGGAAAGTTAAGAATTGATGAGCACAGAAATACACAAATGTTGGTGATGTTCCCAGTAATTCTGTTCCTGGCTAATTAGTTCAGGCTAGGAATTAGAAAGACCCTTTTTTCTGAGACCATCATCATCTTCATCATTGTTCTTTCATTCTAGTGTGCATTTGTTCTGTACCTTGTGGAAATACCCTACACCCCCATGTTCATCCTTATAATATGATTGTGTGGTATCTAATGCAAACTTTGTCATGTTGGTGTCTTTGGAAGGCCCATGATGCACTGAGCATTGTTGTTACAGTAATGTTATAGTAATGTTATAGTTTATAATTGCATGTATATAGTTATGAGGCTGAAAATGTGTTTTTATGGCTTAAAATAAGCCCAGGCAAAAACTCTCCAAGAGCGGAGAGGCAGTTCACATCTCATCAGGACTTGTATGGGACGAACCCAGCCCAGCCTTGCAGGAACAAAGGATGATGGCCTAGGCAACAACAAAAGGATCTGTTGGAGTCTCAAGTGAGTCACCCCCCTTCCTTTGGTCAATTTGGGTCTGTGTTGAATCACAGAATCATAGAAGATTAGGGTTGGAAGAGACCTCAGGAGGTCATCCAGTCCAACTCCCTGCTCAAAGCAGGACCAACACCAACTAAATCATCCAGGTAATGCTCACCTAACTCTGAAGGTGGGGCAAAGCCAAGAGGGAAGAAAGAACATGATAAAAGTGAGAGACGTTTGCCATCCTCTTCCAGTGTCTTCCACTTACATCTACAGACACCACCACCACCAAGCAATTGAAGTGCTGATCAAAGGGGAGAGCCTGGCTGAAGGGCAACCAGCCAGCTGTGGTGAAAAGCATATACATTTGTAAGGGCATTGAAAGTGTTAAGATCAGCTTAGTATCAGGGGATAGCCATGTTTGTTAGTCTGTACCCACAAAGCCAAAGAGGAGTCCAGTGGCACCTTAAAACTAACTGATTTACTTGGGCATAAGCTTTCATGGGTAAAAACCCACTTCTTCAGATGCATCTGATGCCTCCGTAGAAGTGGGTTTTTTACCCATGAAAGCTTATGCCCAAATAAATCTGTTAGTCTTTAAGATCAGCTTAGAATGTGTTTTGCTTTTATTTCATTTGATCAAATCTGACTTCAAATTGACTTAAAATCTTTAGTTTAAATCTATCTTTGTAGTTAATAAAGTAGTTAATAATAACTGCTTGTTAATTTTACTTGAAGCAGTGCATTTGTTCTGGAGCGTGTCAGAGACTCCCCTTGGGATAACAAGCCTGGTACATATCAATGTCATTGATAAATTGACAAACTCATATAAGCGTGCAGAGTACAGCGGACATAACTGGACACTGCAAGACTAAAGTTCCTAGGGTTATTTCTGGGACCGGAGATATTGGCTAGTGTCATTCGGTTGCACAATCCCAGGAGCAGCTTACATGCCAGAGGCGGTGTGTGAACAACCCAGGAGTGGGGGTTCTCACAGTAGAGCAGGGTAAGGCTGGCTCCCAGAGTCAAGGATTGGAGTGACCTAGCAGATCACCAGTCCACATAACACCAGAGGGGAACATCACAGCACTGTATGGACAAACAACAGGGTATTTACAGTCCATGGTTGTGACTTTCAAATAGACCTAAGGCAATTCGACCCAGATTTAAAAAAAAATATTTAGGCACCTGAAGATGCAATTAGACACGTAGTGGACTTTCCAAAAGCACCTAAGCAAGTAGATGCCTTGGGATATGTCTATCCTGGAGAAGGAAGGTCTGATTACCAGGTGGAGATACACCAGCACTAACATGATAAAAATATCAGTGTAGCTGAAGCAGCAGAAGCAGAGGGAGGGAATAACCACCTTGAGAATGTACCTAAGTTCTAAATCACAGCTCAAGTGTATATGTCTCCTTGAACTAAGAATTAAATTTCCAGCACCAGTGTAAACATAGCCTGAGTTCCATCAAAATTAATAGTAATTAGGGAGCAGCAGTGGCAGAAAATGGTTTTCAGTTAATAGTAAATTCAATTAAAATTCATTTTCATAGCATTGAAATTATTTTTGAAGTCAGGTCAAATTTGTTGAATTCTTCCATCTGAGAAAAAATGGTAAAAAAGTTTAAATGCTTTATTTTGGCTGTTTTGAAATTAAACATTTTAAAGTTTTCTTTTGGAATGTTATTTCGCTTGAAAAATTAGGTAAATTGAAAATAAAAGTTTATAAGAAAACCCTCTGTCAAGGCTGATTCCCCACTCTGGCACTTCGAGTGCAGAGGGTGGGGCCTGCAAGGACTCTAAAAATTAATACTGGCCACTCCAGGCTTGTATTAAACTCCCAAAGTTACAGCTTTTCGCTGACCTTGGATTGGTAGATGCTGCCACCACCCAAGTGCAAAACCCTTTTGGGAGCCCAGGAAGGTGCACATGGGAATTCCTTCCTGTGGGGTACCCTCAAGCCCTTTCATAACCCCACCCTGGGGAAAATCTGAGAAAGGAAAAAAAAAAAAAAGAGATAATCTGTTGCCACCAGCTAACTAAAACATGTGCACAAACCTCTTAAGACACAGAAATCCATCCTGTTCTTAAAAAAAAATGTAAATTTTAAAGAAAGAAAGAAAGAAAGAAAGAAAGAGAAATACATCTGGACATTGAGGCTATTTCTAGGTTTTAAAAGAGCAATTACAAGGATTAAGCACCAACAATAGCTTTCTTGAGATCCAGTTTAAAGGTTACAAGCAAAACAAAAGAGATTAGCACAGAGGAATCCAAAAGCCATAAAGAAATAAAAAGAGATAAACCTAATAGCATCTTCCTAGATGATTTTTCATACCTGTCCCCAAGCTTCTTACAGCATAGTTGCTGCTCTGTCCACCTCTGCCCCCGAGAGAACAACAACAGACAGATAAAGGGGGATTTTTTTTCTCAATTTTAAAAAGTTCTAGCTTTCCCATTGGTTCTTTTGGTCAGGTGCCCACTCACTTCCTTTTACCTATGCATCACAGTGAGACTTTTTAACCCTTTACAGGTAAAGCAAGTAGAGAACAGCTACTAAGAGGGATTTTATAGCTAACCGGCTGAGTGGGTGTCCATAGAAGGGAGCTACTCTCCACCCTTCATTTATCATACCCTCATTGAATTCATACACCCCCGCATGGGTGACGAATGCTGACCTCTCCTTGGCAGGTTCATCTAGCGGTACTTGCCAGTACCCCTTGGTTAAGTCTATTGTAGAGATGAACTGGGCACGTCCCAACTTTTCCAATAGCTCATCGGTACTTGGCATTGGATAGTTGTCCGGACGAGTTACAGCATTTAGCTTACGGTAGTCCACGCAAAAGCGTATTTCCCCATCTGGTTTGGGTACCAGAACCACTGGAGATGCCCATGCACTGGTAGATGGGCGGATTATACCCATCTGTAGCATGTTCTGGATCTCCCGTTCTATAGCAGCTTGGGCATGAGGAGATACTCGGTAGGGTGGGGTTCTGATTGGGTGAGCATTACCTGTATCAATGGAGTGGTATGCCCGTTCAGTCCGTCCTGGGGTGGCTGAGAACAATGGGGCGAAGCTAGTGCACAGCTCCTTGATTTGTTGCCGCTGCAGACGTTCCAGGGTGGTTGAGAGGTTCACCTCTTCCACGCCACCGTCTTTTTTCCCGTCGTAGTAGACACCATCAGGCCACTCAGCATCATCTCCCTGGACTGTAAACTGACAAACCTGTAAATCTCTGGAATAGAAAGGCTTGAGAGAATTAACATGGTACACTTTAGGCTTTAGTGAGGAATTGGGAAATGCTATGAGGTAGTTTACAGCTCCCAGGCGCTCTTGGACCGTGAATGGCCCTTCCCATGATGCTTCCATCTTATGGGCCTGTTGCGCCTTCAAGACCATAACCTGGTCTCCTACCTTGAAGGACCGATCTTTGGCATGTCTGTCATACCAGGCCTTTTGCTCTTCTTGAGCATCCTTTAGGTTCTCTTTAGCAAGGGCTAAAGAGTGTCGGAGGGTGCTTTGTAGGTTGCTTACAAAGTCCAGAATGTTAGTTCCTGGAGAAGGCGTAAACCCCTCCCATTGCTGCTTCACCAACTGTAATGGCCCCTTAACCTCGTGACCATACACAAGTTCAAATGGTGAAAACCCTAAACTGGGATGTGGTACAGCCCTGTAGGCAAACAGCAACTGCTGCAACACTAGGTCCCAATTATTGGAGAATTCGTTGATGAATTTTTGTATCATGGCCCCCAAAGTTCCATTGAACCTTTCAACCAGGCCATTGGTTTGATGGTGGTACGGGGTGGCAACCAAGTGATTCACCCCATGAGTTTCCCACAGTTTTTCCATGGTCCCTGCCAGGAAATTAGACCCTGAATCTGTAAGGATGTCGGAGGGCCAACCTACCCTGGCAAAGATGTCTGTTAAGGCCAGGCACACAGTGTTAGCCCGGGTGTTGCCTAGAGCTACTGCTTCTGGCCATCGGGTAGCAAAGTCCACTAAAGTCAGTACGTACTGCTTTCCTCTGGGCGTCTTTTTTGGGAAAGGGCCCAGAATATCCACAGCTACTCGCTGAAATTGGACCTCAATTATGGGGAGTGGCTGGAGAGGGGCCTTGACCTGGTCTTGAGGCTTTCCCACTCTTTGGCATACCTCACAAGACCAGACATACTTGGCAACGTCCTTGCCCATCCCCTCCCAGTGGAAGGACTTCCCAACCGGTCCTTGGTTCTGTTCACCCCAGCATGGCCACTGGGATGATCATGGGCTAAGCTTAAGAGCTTCCCCCGGTACTTAGTTGGAACCACCAACTGTTTTTGCGGCTGCCATTCTTCCCGGTGTCCACCAGAAAGAATTTCCTTGTATAAAAGTCCTTGGTCTATAACAAACCGGGATCGATTAGAAGAGCTGAGAGGCGGTGGGGTGCTCCGTGCCGCTGCCCAAGCTTTCTGAAGGCTGTCATCTGCTTCCTGCTCAGTCTGGAACTGTTCCCTTGAGGCTGGGGTCACCAGTTCTTCCTCAGACTGTGGACTTGGGCTTGGTCCCTCTGGAAGCGATGTAGGTGATGGGGTTGTTTCCGTTGCTGGTGAACCGCTCTCCGCTGGTGCACCTGAGGGTATTTCAGGCTCTGGCTGAGCCTTTTGGGTATGGCTGTCTTTTGCTTCTGTCAGTTCTGGCTCGCTGGCGCCCTCTGGCGTTGAGTTTGAAGATGTGGTTGCACTTGCTGGTGCTGGTTGCTGTTCCAGTTCCGGGCCTGGGACTGGAGATGCTGTGGCTGTTTCAGTGGTAGGCATGGAATCCGGGTCCACTACCTCTGTCTGGGTCTCCGGTAACACAGACGGGGCCTCTGTGGACGGTTCAGGAACAGGAATGGGTCTGGAAGCTTGCCTGGTTTGGCTACGTGTAACCATTCCCACTCTCTTGGCCCGCCTCACCTGGTTGGCCAAGTCTTCCCCCAGTAGCATGGGGATAGGATAATTGTCATAGACTGCAAAAGTCCACATTCCTGACCAGCCTTTGTACTGGACAGGCAGTTGAGCTGTAGGCAAGTCTACAGCTTGTGACATGAAGGGGTAAATTGTAACTTTGGCCTTTGGGTTGATGAATTTGGGGGTCAACGAAGGATTGGTGGATAGCTGACACTTGTGCCCCCGTGTCTCTCCACGCAGTAACCATCTTTCCGCCCACTCTCAAATTTTCCCTTCGCTCCAAGGGTATTTGAGAGGCATCCGGGCCTGGGGATCTTTGGTGTGATGGTGGTGTAATGAATTGCACTCGCATGGTGTTCTTGGGACACTTGGCCTTGATATGTCCCAGTTCATTACACTTAAAGCATCTTCCATCTGATGGGTCACTGGGCCGAGGTGAGTTACTGGAGACTGGTGAGGTTGAAGGGTAGGGTATCTGTGGCTTTACTTGGGTGGTATGTGGGGTCTTTGGCTGTCCTCGGTTGTAGGGTTTATGGTCTGTGTGCCCCTGGGGTAATCGTTCCCTTGACAGTAGCTTTCTTGCTTTCTGCCAGTTCCATCCATTTGGCTCCAATCTCCCCCTCCTCAGCCATATCTTTGGGATTTCCATCTTGTATGTACCGTGTGATGTCTTCAGGAACACCATCCAAGAACTGCTCCATTTGTATGAGGAGGTTCAGTTCTTCCAAGGTTTGAATGTTGTTTCCTGTTATCCAGGCCTCATAGTTTTTTGCAATGTAGTAGGCGTGTTTGGGAAATGACACCTCGGGTTTCCACTTTGGGTTCTGAAGCGCCGACGGGCATGATCTGGGGTTATCCCCATTCGGTATCTGGCCTTGGTTTGAAAAAGTTTATAGTCATTCATTTGCAGCTTAGGCATTTCAGCTGCCACCTCTGCTAAAGGTCCACTGAGCTGTGACCTCAATTCTACCATGTACTGGTCTTCGGGGATGTTGTACCCAAGACAGGCTCTTTCAAAATTTTCCAAGAAGGCCTCGGTGTCATCACCTGCCTTGTAGGTGGGAAATTTCCTGTGCTGTGGAGCAATATTTGGCGCCAGGTTGTTAGGGTTGGCTGGCACAGGCAGCCCAGCTTTTACCAAGTCCAGTTCATGTTTTCTCTGTTTTTCCTTCTCTTCATTCTCTTTTTGTTGTTTTTCCATTTCTTTTTGTTGTTTTTTCCATTTCTTTTTGTTGTTTTCCATGTCTCGGCGGTGGGCCGGCCTCTTCTTCTTCTTGCTTCCTTCTGTGGGCAACTCTTCTTCTGCTTGTTTCCTTCGGTAGGCCACCTCTTCTTCTTCTAGTTTTCTTTTGTGTGCTGCCTCCTTGGCTGCCTCTTTGGCTGCCTGTTCTCTTTGGTAGGCTGCCTGTTCTCTTTGGTAGGCTGCCTCTTGATCTGTTCTTCTCTTTCTTTCATCTCCATCTCTTTTTGTTTTATTTCCAGTTGTCGCCTGTGTTCAGCTTCTCTGAATTGTTCTTCGGCCTCAATTTTTGACTCAAAAGAAGTCATGGTTCCTGTTTTCTTGGGTTGGGGTGCCCTCCGGTGTTTATCTTCTGCACTGCAGGTTCTCTGTTGCCTCCTGAAGTCTGCCTAGCAACAGTGCTTTTTTCCCTTTCTCTCTCTAGCTAATGTTCAATGAAAGTAAACCAGAAAAACCACTTTATTTGCATGCATATAAGTGCTGGTACTTGCCTCCTAATGGGAGGGCTATTGCATGACAAAAGACCCTTAACACTTTGGTAATGGCTTCTTGCTTAACATGCAAGCCACAAACTGCCAGAGAGAGCAGAGAAAAAAAATTCTCTCTGGTTCCCTTTTAAAAACCAACTGTTTCTCTCTCTGCTAAAAAGCCCTTAGCAGAGAAGAGAAAAATATAATATTCCTACTGGCTTCTGAATTCTGTCTATCCCTTAACCGCTGCACACCATATCATAACCTTAGTCCCAGATTTGGACCTTAGCGTCCAAAATATGGGGGTTAGTATGAAAACCTCCAAGCTTAGTTACCAGCTTGGACCTGGTACCTGCTGCCACCACCCAAAAAATTAGAGTGTTTTGGGGCACTCTGGTCCCCCTGAAAAAACCTTCCCTGGGGACCCCAAGACCCAAATCCCTTGAGTCTCACAACAAAGGGAAATAATCCTTTTTCCCTTCCCCCTCCAGGTGCTCCTGGAGAGATACACAGACACAAGCTCTGTGAAACTACACAGAGAGACTCCCCCCTCTCTGTTCCCAATCCTGGAAACAAAAAGTACTTTCCTATTCCCCCAGAGGGAAATGCAAAATCAGGCTAGCAATCCAACACACAGATCTCCCCGTTTTCTTCCTCCCACCAATTCCCTGGTGAGTACAGACTCAATTTCCCTGAAGTAAAGAAAACTTCAACAGGTCTTAAAAGAAAGCTTTATATAAAAAGAAAGAAAAATACATACAAATGTGCTCTCTGTATTAAGATGATACAACACAGGGTCAATTGCGTAAAAGAATATTGAATAAACAGCCTATTCAAAAAGAATACAAATCAAAGCACTCCAGCACTTATATTCATGCAAATACCACAGAAAAGAAACCATAGAACTTACTATCTGATCTCTTTGTCCTTACACTTAGAAACAGAAGACTAGAAAGTAGAAAAGTACTTCTCCAAAGCTCAGAGAAAGCAGGCAGACAGACAAAAGACTTAGACACTCAATTCCCTCCACCCAAAGTTGAAAAAATCTGGTTTCCTGATTGGTCCTCTGGTCAGGTGCTTCAGGTGAAAGAGACATTAAACCCTTAGCTATCTGTTTATGACAGGTGCCCACTCACTTCCTTTTACCTATGCATCACAGTGAGACTTTTTAACCCTTTACAGGTAAAGCAAGTAGAGAACAGCTACTAAGAGGGATTTTATAGCTAACTGGCTGAGTGGGTGTCCATAGAAGGGAGCTACTCTCCACCCTTCATTTATCATACCCTCCAACAATGACCAGAAACCAACCAAAAAACAAACAAACAATCAAAATTTGCAGTTGAATAATTTTTTAGAAAACCATCCAATGCTGTTTTAAAATTGTCAATGATGGAGAATCCACCACAATCCTTGGTAAATTGTTCCAGTAGTTATTATTCCCATTATCTAAAATGTATACAGTTTTTCTCCAGTCAGAATCTCTCTAGTTTCAGCTTCCAGCCATTGATTTGTATTAGACATTTTCTCTGCTAGATTGAAAAGCCTAGTATTAAAAAAAATCAAGACTGTGATGGAGACTTTTATGCCTTCTAGCTCTCTTCATATTCTGGAAAGTCAAGGATTTTGGGATCATATGCTAGAGTGAGATTTCCAAAACCACCTAAGGGATTTAGAGGCCAAATTCCCACTAGTTTTAATGGGAAATGGGTATCCAAATACCTTACACAGCCTTGAAGTCCTCTCTTTAGAAATGCTCAAATGCCTCAGTGATCTCTTAGAGCTTATGGGAAGAGGCTGACATTTACAAAGTTGCCCGAGGGTTCAAATAGCTTCGAAAATATCATCAGGAGTTATTATTATACTTCCACGATTTTGTTCTTGTAACCAAGTACTTTTAAGAAAGGGGGGGAGGGATACATTAAGTAAATGCATTGACTTTTCAGTGGAACTCTGGATTTACACAGCAACCCACCTGCTTCAATATTTTATAGACAACGAAAGAGGCCCAGACATCAGTCAGAGAGAAGAGTTCATCTTTAGCTGCCTGGCACACAAGAGAGTATGCCTTATGAAGATCCCATGAAGATTTGGAAAGTGTATCACACAGGCGTTCTTCCAAGTCCTGTACTTTCTCTGTCCAGTCCTTGTTTTTGTAGAGGGTGGACATGCACCTTTTAATGAACCAAAAGGGATATGGCTGAGACTAAGGGAATAGGATGGGGAATTCCCTTCCTCCTTTTAATCTTTATACCTTTTATTTTTCATATAGGGAATTCTAATTATCATCCTGGCATTGTAACAAATCTGTGATTTAACAAGGACTTTATTCACGGCTGTCTGTCATCACGGCCGCTGGGAAATGTATGGCCATAACAGGGATAGAGTAAGACCCTCTGTTGAATGCCAAGACCCCTATGATGTATGCATACATCATTGTGACTCTACCCAACAGAGGGCAGTGGTGAACATACTAATCAGGCCATTCTGAGTGTGACCCAGAGCCCAGGGCTCGGGCCCTTCTTGAGCTACTGGGCAAAATACATTGGAGTACAAGGTATATGACATGAGGAGGAGCAACTGATCCCTCCCAGCAGCAGGCAGTGGTAACATACACACATACACACACAGAACCCATTTCAATACGTCACCCTTGAACACCCTTCGCATTTTCTGCCACCCTAGTTCACTTCAATGGGGTGACTCTCAGAATAAAGTTCTACTCAGCAAGCACGAGAAAGAGAGAGGTTTCTGAAGATTTTCCTTTCCCCATCTCTTTCTTCGTTGACAACTCCACTCTTTTTGCTTCCTCCCAAGCCTCAATACTGGGGACCTGTTTACACGTCACTTCAGCTCTGTTTCACTTTGCAAGCTTTTCCAGTCTTCTCTGCTTAAAAGTGGGATTTCCAAAAGTGACTTAGGAATGCAAGTCAAAGGGTCAGTCACAGGGTATGTCTGCCCTGCAATCAGAGGTGTAACCGCAGCATGAGTAGACGCAAATGCACTAGTTTTGATCAAGCTAGCATGAGTGCCAATTGCAGTGAAGCTGAAGAAGCATGGATCTCTGTGAGGAGTTGCTGAGGGTCCTAGGCAGCCTTGTACAGCCCATGCTGTAGCCCCAGAGCTTCACTGCTATTGATGTCTGAGCTAGCAAGGTTAAAGCTAGCTCAGATATGCCTATGCCGGTTACATCATACCCCCTGTTTGCAGTGTACACATACCCTTAGATAAAATCTCACCCATAAGGAATTGAAAATTTACAGAGATAAATAATAATAAGAATGCTCCAGTGGGCACCAACTCTGTTCAGGAAAATTGGCTCATTCTCACTTCTGCTGACATGCACCTACCAGGTAGAACCCGATACCCCACACAGATACAGGACAGCATCCAACAGGCCCTGCTTCTTCATCTCCACCAAGGTTCCTTGAAGGGCTATCATGGCCCGCAGACCTCAGCCTGATCCTAAGATGGTGATATTGGGCATGTTATCCTTTGTATCCTGGGTGAGGGAAAAGAGTGAAAGACAAATGAACTATCAATGCTGAGGCATCTCTGCTATTCAGCTCTTGGTATCCTTTCAAGAATTTCACACAGAATCTCAAGTTCCAAGACTTGTTTGCTTATGTTGGGAAGCATTCCTTATCAGGTGCCCCATAATGACTCAAGAGCAAATGCGTTTTACCCTGCATATTCCCGTAACTCTCAGGGCCCTTTGAAACTCATAAGAAGACAAAAATAGCCATATTGGGTCAGACTAAAGGTCCATCTAGCCCAGTATCCTGTCTTCCGACAGTGGCCAATGCCAGGTGCCCAAAAGAGAATAAAAAAAAAGAGGTAATCATCAAGTCATCCATCCCCGGTCACCCATTCCCAACTTCTGGCAACAGAGGCTAGGGACACCATCGCTACCCATCCTGGCTAATAGCTATTGATGGACCTATCCTCCATGAATTCATCTACTTCTTTTTTGAACCCTGTTATAGTTTTGGCCTTCACAACATCCTCTGGCAAAGAGTTCCACAGGTTGACAGTGCTCTGTGTGAAGAAATACTTCTTTTTGTTTGTTTTAAAACTTCTGCCTATTAATTTCCTTTTATGACCTCTAGTTCTTGTGTTATGAGGAGTAAATAACATTTAGTTATTTACTTTCTCCACACTAGTCATGATTTTATAGACCTCTATCATATCCCCCTTAGTCATCTCTTTTCAAAGCTGAAATGTCACAATCCTATTAATCTCTCCTCATACTGAAGCTATTCCATATCCGTATATCATGTCTGTTGCACTTTTCTGAAACTTTTCCTTTGTGTTTAACGTCTTATGCTCCAACCAACAGACCAGAATTTTCAGGGATGCAAATTAGTGCCTACAAGGCATTTCAAAAGCAACTAAGCAATTTAGGTTCCTAATTTTACTGTCCTCCATGTTGACATCCCTTGCTCTCAATAATTCATGGGAGTAAGTGTTTGTTTGTTTATTTGTTTGTTTGGACAAACTTGTAATATAGGACTGATTTTTTCTCCTCATTTTGAAGCACTTGGAGGAGAGAAGGTGATCAGGAACAATCAGCACGGATTCACCAAGGGCAAATCATGCCTGACTAACCTGATTGCCTTGAATGATGAGATAACTGGCTCTGTGGATATGGGGAAAGCAGTGAATGTGATATATCTCGACTTTAGCAAAGCCTTTCATAGAATCATAGAATATCAGAGTTGGAAGGGACCTCAGGAGGTCATCAACTCCAACTCCCTGCTCAAAGCAGGACCAATTCCCAACTAAATCATCCCAGCCAGGGCTTTGTCAAGCCTGACCTTAAAAACCTCTAAGGAAGGCGATTCCACCACCTCCCTAGGTAACCCATTCCAATGATTCACAACTCTATGAGTGAAAAAGTTTTTCCTAATATCCAACATAAACCTCCCCTCTGCAACTTGAGACCATTACTACTTGTTCTGTCATCAGGTACCACTGAGAACAGTCTAGATCCATTCTCTTTGGAACCCCCTTTCAGGTAGTTGAAAGCAGCTATCAAATCCCCGCCCCCATTCTTCTCTTCTGCAGACTAAACAATTCCAGTTCCTCCAGCCTCTCCTCACAAGTCATGTGCTCCAGCCCCCTAATCATTTTGTTGCCCTCCACTGGACTCTTTCCAATTTTTCCACATCCTTCCTGTAGTATGGGGCCCAAAACTGGACACAGTACTCCAGATGAGGCCTCACCAATGCTGAATAGATGGAAATGATCACACCTCTCAATCTGCTGTCAGTGCTCCTACTTATACAGTCCAAAATGCTGTTAGCCTTCTTGGCAACAAGGGCACACTGTTGACTCATATCCAGCTTCTAGTCCACTATAACCCATAGGTCCTTTTCTGCAGAACTGCTGCCTAGTCATTTGGTCCCTAGTCTGTAGCAGTGCATGGGATTCTTCAATCCTAAATGCAGGACTCTGCATTTGTCCTTCTAGAATCTCATCAGATTTCTTTGGCCCAATCCTCTAATTTGTCTAGGTCCCTCTATATCATACCCCTACCCTCCAGCATATCTACCACTCCTCTCAGTTTAGTGTCATCTGCAACCTTGCTGAGGGTGCAATCCACACCATCCTCCAGACCATTAATTATTAATTAATGGTTAATATTAATTAATGATTAATTAGTGGTTAATTAATGAATGGTTAATACTTTTTCTAACCAAGTTTTACATTGAGTTTGTAAAGAATTTCAATCATGTTATTGAACATGATTTGATTAAACCATTTCTGTTATACAGCAATACTAGCTGTAGTAAGACAGAACCAAGGATGGGGACCTCTTGGGATGCAGTCAGCGATGTTTGTATCATCCCTTCCTGCATCAACTTTGAGTTGAGTTGTGATATTATTGACATAAATTGCAACCACTATTATATATTTGGAACATATATTACACAAAGGTTGTCGTGTGAAGTGTCTATGAGGAGGTTATGATTTGCTGGTTATTAGTGTGCTATCTGTATGCATGTATCATTTTTGTGTTTAGAGTTATAAGTGTTGGCTCTATACTGTCTGTATTTCAAACTTGTGCTATATTTCTGGGTGACACCCAGACAACATGGCCTCAGCACTGCCTAACCTGCTTGATTGCCCATTATGGAGGATCAGCTATACACTTGACCCATTGAGAGAAGTCAGATTACCTTTTGACTCAGCAAGGCATGCAGGGACATGCCTATTGACCAAACTCTGAGGTTTTTCCATGCCATGTGCTGGGTGACTTGTGGTTGGAACAAAGAAAGCACAAGTCACATGGCAAAAGGACTATAGAAGTCAGAAGCAGCATCTCCATTTTGTCTTCAATTCTGTTTCTGACCTCTGGAGGAACCTTGCTATAAACTAAAACTCTGAACAAAGGACTGAACAAGCTGGGGATGTGCTCCAGAGACTTGATTTAAGCCTGCAGCATATTCCATCACTGCCACAAGCCTGAACCAAGAACTTTGCCGTTACTGTATGTAGTTGATTCCATTTAACCAATTTTAACTCTCAGCTATATTTCGTTCTTTTGTTAATAAACGTTTAGTTTTTATTTTGTAAAGGATTGGCAACAGTGTGATTTGTGGGTAAGATCTGACTTGTACATTGACCTGGATCTAGGGCTTCGTCCTTTGGGATCAAAAGAACCTTTTATCTTTTACTGAGGTATTGGTTTTAATAACCATTCATCCTCATAACGAGTGGCACTGGTGGTGATACTGGGAAACTGGAGCATCTAAGGGAATAGCTTGTACGACTTATGGTTAGCCAGTGGGGTGAGATGGAAGTCGCCTCTGTGTGGCTGGTTTGGTTTGCCTTAATAATAAAGGAAACCCAGCCTTGAGCTGTAACTGCCCTGCTCTAAGCAATTTGTCCTGAACTGATACTCTTAGTCGTGTCCTGCCAGAGACAGCATCATTACAAATGGTTACCAAACCCTGAGCACCAAAAACCACCCAGGTCACTTTCCCTTCAGATGAAGGAAGAATACTGTGAAGAAGAAGCAGTGGTGATGTTCCTCAAATTTCTCCATCATGCCAGCTAACAGAGTAACCATGGGGGGTGGGCAGCAGCGGTTGGATTTTGCCCTCTGTAAGGTTCAACCAGCAGAGGGGGCTGTGATATATGTAGAAAGTATGTTACATAGTCACTATTCATTACTCATATTAGTAATAAGTCAGATAAGTATTAGTAGCTCAAACAACTCTGTCCCTCTAACACTCTCTGTGCACTACAGTGATGGCTCTAATCTCCCCTTCCCATCTGTTCTCTGCTGCAGGCTCTGTCTGGCCTGAAAATCACAGCGCTATATACACACACACTGCAAAGGGTTTTTAGGAAGCACTGACTGAATTAGGAAGCACTGACTGACTTCATGTGAGCATGCAGCTCTCTAGAGGTTAGCCTCAGCAAGCCCCTTACTGATCCTTCAGCTGAAGGGGTAGGGGCTTGTGCTTTTAGCACTGAAGGCCCCCAAGTTTGAGCCTGCCAAAGGACATAAGGTGTGTATGTCTGTAGCCATGGGTTGCCTTCTTGGTGCTTTGGGAATGTTGTATTTCAAGGGGAACATCTCCATGGGGCTGGATTTTTAAGGCATTTCCTCCCACTGTACCAGGCACCTCAATCACCATCCACATGACTAACATCCTATATTGTTCTCCTTAGTGCCAAGAGGCATGATGGGCCCCTATAGTATGGGGAGTCTTTGGCAAACCAGTAAAGTGCCTGAAACCACTATGGCTTATTGTTAAAGACAGGCTAGTCAGAAAGCTGTTAAAAGCAAGTCTCAGCTTGACCAAGGCAGAAGGGGAGGGGGGATTTAGTATACCACCGAAAGGGCGGCTTGACCCCACATCCTTCCTGATAAGAATTGAGTTAAAATTGTTGATACATGAGTTTTCAAAGAGTAGGATATGTCTCAGGAATGTCTATTGAGGTCTCAAGGCTGAAAGTTCTGGAAAGATCCACACCTGGTTAATCAATAATCAGAAGGAACCTCTTGCTTGAAACTGCTTACTTAACAAGGTTTCTTTAATTACTAATGTATAAATAAGGAGGAAAAGCTTGAGACAGGTGGGACTCGTTTCGGGACTGGCCTCTCCCTCTAGATGCATCTTCTGTTCCCCAGCAGCAAACGGGCTGCCGCTGTATCACTTGAAAGCCACACTCAGCTTTGGTAATTATCAAGGGTTGGGGGTGTTTTACTCACTTGCTGTGGCCGTGTGTAAGTGCTTGAGACTAAGTAAAGTTTAGCTTTAAGTGAAAGCACTCTTGTGTTGTCCTGTTTGTGCCAGCCATCTATTGGTTGGATGGCCATGTCTCCTCTGATTTATTTCCTGACACCTCCTCACACAGACTAAACTTACCAAGAGCTTTGGGTTGAAAGAGCCCCAGGTAACACCTACCTCATCACGGGCAATGCCAAGGCTCTTGAGGCACTCCAGGACTTTTTCCTTTCTGTTCTCAGTGGCTTCTTTCTCACCTGCTGAGAGCTCATGGGAAAGTCGGACACATCCACCATCCTGCCAAAAATAAAATACAATAAAATATCTCATCTCTCCTAAGGCTACCATAGTGTGGAGACATGGGGACTGTGCACAAATAACACCAATCCCTGGCTTTTTCCCAGGATTTACTCTTTGCATTTATATTATGACTATAACTGGAAACCTCAGCCAAGGTTACAGGTGGAGATGGACAAATGACTGATTTTTCACTTCACTGAAGTTCTCAGAAATTGGGAAATAAAGTTGGCTCTGGTTGAACGAAATTCAAAAATTGTGAAAGTTTTGTCAGAGTGAAAGAAATCTACTCTGAGTCGAACAAAACAAGTTTCTGTAGGACAAATTATTTACCTTTCTCCACTGAAACCTTTTCATAGTTTCTTCCATATTTCCCCATAGAGCTCCTGGTGACATGGAATTCTTTTTTCAGTAACAAATGTACTCGTCAGGGAGTGCCTCCAAGGGAGGACCAAGTCAACCTCTAACTGTTATATTCTGTGGCTGGTTCAGAGAAAAGGAACATTTAGTATCGTCCCACAGGGATATTGAGTGGAATATTAAGAGTCTAAGGGAGTTAGGAGTTGAAATCCTATCTCCACCTGGAAATGTAAAAGAAAATAAGCTAACATGGAGTGTGGTTGGTTTAGAGGTCCCACTTTCCAAATACAAATAAGAAAGAAAAAATGGGTGATGGTGATGAGGTTCAGATTTAAAACAAAAAAACAAACAACAATAAAAACCCACTGTCCCTAATAATAACATTTCTCTCCTGCTACAACAGAAATTGATGATGGTTCATGTTCCCAAGCCTCCCCTTCCAATAAAGTGTATATATGGGGGAGAGAGAGGGAGAGGGGTGTGCGGAGATAGCCATATAGACATCTCTGATCTTGGTGTGTGCCTGGGAGAGCAGGAAACAGTAAATCACTGGTTGGAAACCTTTAGACGAGAGAAAGAGCTGAGAAAATAGACACAGCGCACATTCCCCATTTGGGGCCTTGTTTATTCTGGTTCTATTCAGCCCAAGTGCCAAGGTGTCAACCTGACTTTTAATTTTAAAGTTACTTCCCTGTGAAAATTTGGCAGAGGGCATTGTAACTGGTAGACTGACAGCAGTCATTTTATATGGAAATCAATTTAGGGCCCTTGCAGGCTCTAGGAAGCACTCTAGAAGTTAAGGGGACAAACCTCATTGGAATTCCCTCTGCTCCTTTGATAACTCCAGCCCTTAATTGCATTCTGCGAAGCTCTGTCCCCATACCTGCAGTTTGCTCAGCTTACATTTCTGAACATATGTTATTGTGTCTGTGAGCAGGTATGTGAGTGTGAGTGTCTAGATCCTGAAGAATGTGAACTCTGGATCTGCACTGATGATTTTCTGCTTTTAAATAATGTGTGTGTGTGTGTGTGTGTGTGTGTGTGAGAGAGAGAGAGAGAGAGAGAGAGAGAGAAAGGGATGGGATTACTGTCTCCTGCTGGAGACGACACAACTTGGCTGACAATGCTCCATGAACCCCAGACAGAAGGCCCCCAGGAACACACTCAATTTGCAAGTCTTTTTTTTTTTTGCATTTAGGTGGTGGCAGTGTTTACCAAGCCAAGGTCAGAGAAAAGCTGTAACCTTGAGAGTTTAATACAAGTCTGGAGTGGCCAGTATTAATTTTTAGAATACTTGTGGGCTCCCAACTTCTGCACTCAGAGTGACAGAGTAGGAATTAAGCCTTGTACACATCAGTAATACCACCTCCCTGCTCATCACTGATATACCCCTGTAGGGAGATTGAGACGTGACAGTATATAAGTACCTTCATGGTCCAGTTAATTAATTTAAATAAATTATGTTCTGATACAGAATATGACAGGAGCATCACCTGATCTCCAATTTTCCAAGTATTCTCTTTTTGACCTTTATCAAAATAGACTTTTTTGCCTTCTGTTTGTATTTTCCCAGTTTAACAGCAACCTGAAAGTGAATCAGATTAAGATGTTTTTGTCAGTGCTTGCAGGTAGATTTCCAGTTTGATTCCCTCTAGCTGTGTGCCATTGGAATGCTACAAAAGGTGCTCTGACATTCACATTCTTCACCCAGTCATAATCTCAATGCATATATGATCTGTGGAGGCATCTGGAGTTGCCCTGAGTGTCATTTAAATGACTGGAGTCAGCATATCCCAATTCCATCCATTGGCATCTACCAGTTTCCACAGCATTAGTTGGATGATGCTATTTGTTCACTCTATCATCTCTGATGATTGCGGTCTATATAGATTATGCAATTTTTGTTGCACTCCAAGCAACTGTAAACACCTTGTAACATTCACCCAGTAAAATGTGCCCCTCTATCTGACTCTATCCTTGTGGAGAGTTTCCAATGAGAGAAGCATTGTTCCAAATATTTTGGTTGTGGCTAAAGCAACATTTGCCTTAAGAGGAACTTTTTCCATCCATTTGGAGCATGGGTCAATAACAACAAGAAGGTACTGGTTTCTTCTGATCACAACAGATGAACTCATTAATGGAAAAGCAATATGTTTCTGTGATTTTTATTCTGGGAGATATTACTGTGAAAAACTGGGTCAAGGTTTTCCCTTGATCAACATATGGGTACATATCAGAGTGCCCAGAATACAACAGGGCATGAGGCAAAGGATATAAGGTCTGTACTCGGATCACTGTTATATCTTTTCCCTGCAACAACAAAGTCCAGTTTGTCAGTTTAGCCTTGGACAGATTTCCATCCTTGATTCAATTATAAAGCAAGAACTAGAGAAGGGTGTGCGTGGAAAGTAGAGCTATTGGGTTTAAACCAATTAAAAACACAAACTGCTTGGTAGCCTAGCTGGAAACCAATACATATTTTTCACAAATGGAATATTTAAGTTCTACTACGCTCATTCTTCTAGCGTCGTAGACTATTGGCTTAAATTTCCATGCGTCTCATTAGAAGCTACTGTTGCAAGTTCAGTTGCACTGAGAGAGAGTGGTCAGCACAAGTGCTTTTATTACTGCTTGCTTCAATTTTACAAATCTATTCATATGCTGGTCTACCCAGGCCCAAGTAATCCCTTTTTTCAGAAGTTTGTACAGTGGACTTGTAATGGAAGAAAAGTTAGGAATGAAGTCTCGACAGTATCCCACCAATCCTAGAAAAGATCATAAAGAAATTATATCAGTGTGCATAGGCAATTTTTGAATTGAGTTCACCTTCTGTTGAGCTAGTGTTCCATCTCCCTGAGACAAGGTAATACCTGAAAAAAACTTTTGTGGAGGAAAATTTCCTCCTATGATTATAATAGTCACTGCCATTCTTTCACACACATACCAATGTTTAGCAAAAGCATCTATATATTAAGTCACTTATTCATGCACATTTGCCTTATTTTTGCAATGTTTGCCTTTGGAGGGAAAAGCTGAACAGGGTCTGTTGGCTTCATTCTATCTGTTATTATGGATCCTCATTCACTCTTTCCCCTTCCTGGCTTTCATACTGCATAAGTAGAGTTGAAATCCAAAATTGGAGAGGGTCCAGAGAAGAGCAACAAGAATGATTAAAGGTCTTGAGAACATGACCTATGAAGGAAGGCTGAAGGAATTGGTTTGTTTAGTTTGGAAAAGAGAAGACTGAGAGGGGACATGATAGCAGTTTTCAGGTATCTAAAAGGGTGTCATCAGGAGGAGGGAGAAAACTTGTTCACCTTAGCCTCCAATGATAGAACAAGAAGCAATGGGCTTAAACTGCAGCAAGGGAGATTTAGGTTGGACATTAGGAAAAGGTTTCTAACTGTCAGGGTAGTTAAACACTGGACTAGATTGCCTAGGGAAGTTGTGGAATCTCCATCTCTGGAGATATTTAAGAGTAGGTTAGATAAATGTCTATTAGGGATTGTCTAGACAATATTTGGTCCTGCCATGAGGGCAGGGGACTGGACTTGATGACCTCTCGAGGTCCCTTTCAGTCCTAGAGTCTATGAATCTATAATGTTGCAGTAGCTACTGCAATGGGTTGAGGTGGGGTGGGCTAGCAATTCAAAATCATGGAGTTCATTTGCTGGTGCATTTCCTGCATTTCATACTTCTGAGGTTCTAGTGTTGTTCCAGTCTGGCGAAGTGCTAATTATGTCCAGTTTAGGAGTAGGAGGCTGATAGGCTGGGATTTTTGGGAGGAGATGATAGTGATTATTGTCAGGTATGAATTGTCTCATACTGTAGCTGATGAAGATAGTAATGAGCATGAAGTGGCTCTCCTTTATTTAGGTGCCTGTGATTATTATATTGTGGATTTTGAGTTTGTGGGCGGCATGGTATGGCACCTCTTAGATATAATCAGTTTCTAATATTCTTACCCAACCCTCTTGAGTGAGTTTGTTGGCATTCTGCCACATATTGTAGGCCTTCCACTTTATGTTTTGTTCTACCTGTGGCTCCTTGAACAGTTGCTATAGGAGGATGAATTCTCTTGGAACTTTTCAGTTGGATCTGAATATAACTATAAGCTTAAACAATTCATCCAGAATATTTGGAAGAGTACTCTTAGTGTGTACGTGCATTATAGAATCATAAAATTGGAAGGGACTTTGAAAGGTCATCTAGTCGAGTTCTCTGCACCCAAAGCAGGACTAAGTATTATCTATAGACCAGTGGTCCCCAACCTTTTCCGGGTGGCAGGTGCCGGACGACGAGCCACCAAGGACTGTGGCTGGTGGACAAGCATCTGCCAAAATGCCACCAAGAAGCAATAACCTCAAGAGGCATCGCCACTGAAATGCCGCTGAAGTAGCATCATCAAGAGGCATCACTGCCAAAATGCTGCCGAAAATCAGAGGCATTTTGGTGGCAGAGCCTCTTGGTGATGGGGCATTTTGGTGGATGCTTGTCCGTTGGCCAGTACACAGGTGCACACAGATGCCCCGGCAGGCACCACTGGGCCCATGGGCACTGCATTGGGGACCACTAATCTAGACCATCCCTGACAGGTGTTTGTCCAACCTGATCTTAAAAATCCCCAATGATGGAGATTCCACAACCTCCCTAGGCAATTTATTCCAGTGCTTAACCACTCTGACAGTTAAGAAGTTTTTCCTAATGTCCAACCTAAACTGCCCTTGCTGTATTTTAAGCCCACTGCTTCTTGTCCTATCCTCAGAGGTTAAGAAGAACAGTTTTTCTCCCTCCTCCTTGTAACAACATTTTATGTACTTGAAAACTGTTATCACGTCCCCTCTCAGCCTTCTCCTCTCCAGATTATATAAATACTTTTTTTCAATCTTCCCTCATAGCTCATATTTTCTAGACCTTTAATACTTTTTGTTGCTCTTCTCAGGACTTTCTCCATTTTATCCACATCTTTCCTGAAATTTGGCACCCAGAACTGGACACAATACTTCAGCTGAGGCCTAATAAATGCAGAGTAGAGTGGAAGAATTACTTCTCGTGTCTTGCTTACAATATTCCTGCTAATGCATCCCAGAATGATGTTTGCTTTTTTTGCAACAGTGTACACTGTTGACTCATATTTAACTTGTGATCCTCTATGACTTCCAGATCCCTTTCCACGGTGCTCCTTCCTAGGCAGTCATTTCCCATTTTGTATATGTGCAACTATTTGTTCCTTCCTAAGTGGAGTACTTTGCATTTGTCCTTATTGAATTTCATCATATTTACTTCAGACCACTTCTCCAGTTTGTCCGGATCATTTTAAATTTTATATCCTATCCTCCAAAGCACTCACAACTCCTTCCAGCTTGATATTGTCCACAAAATTAATGGCATAGAGAATACACTTATAATCTAAACCATTGGTCATAACCTTCCTTCAAAATGCTGGTGAAACATTGTTAAATAATAAATCAATATATTGAGGGTCCCTTTCCTTTCCAGACACTTCATTAGATTTTCAAGCTGCACATAATCTATTATGAAACACATATGGGGATTCTCACTCCTGTTACCTCAGATTAGCTACCAAGGTGACCCCTGCCTGTCCTGGGTCCATATTCTGTTCTAACAGATATACAGTGTCTGTAAATGATTTTTCCCCTTCTTGAAATTTTGATGGCAATGTATTCCACAAAGTGCTGCATGTATTGCACCTCTATCTCCTTTTTTCATTGGCACTATCATCTTTTCAATGGCATTTGGTGTTTTTGTATTTGTTACTACTGCTATTGGGAAGACATGGCTATTCAACCCTGAAGGTTCCAATTTAGAAGTTGATTCTTGTTCCTCCCTTATAGTTACATTGGGGATTTCCTTTTCCTCTGTTTTTCAAAGGAACTGGTATCTCCCAAGTTTGGGCAGCTTCTACTGTGTAAAATGTAGGTGGGAAGTTTGGTTCTAACCTTTTATACTTTGTTTTGGTTGGGGTAAGTGCCTGCACCTTGTGAAGGTCTGGTATTGGCAGATTGTCCTGTGGGGATTCTGCTTTTGACCAAGCCTTTTGGTGTAAAGAGAGCAGGTGGGAATCAGAATGAAGTGTGCGACCTGTTCTCTTCCTTATTGCTTCTTGCTCAACTGACTTAAAGGTATTAGACTCATTTGTTAGGGTCACAAATTGCAAAGACTTTCATCTTTCATGGGAGGCATTTCTATCTAAGTTTGCTTCCTGTCATGTAGCCAGCAAATTCTATAGTTCCCTGAGTTTCTTGTAATAAGCGACACAGTTGTGAATGAGACCGAAGCACCTCCTGACTTTTTCTTATTTGGTAAACTTTTTGTAACAGACCTTCCCTTTCTTCACTGCTGACAGCTTCTTCAAATCCCCCTTTCACTACCCCCAAAGTGCTTGTCTCAGTGTCTGTATCTGACACTTCCTCTTTTTCTATCTTGCCAGAGTGTTTATTCTGCTATTCCTGTCTGCTCTTAGAGCCTCAACCCCCTCCTTACCCAATGGAAAGCTATGTCCTAATGTTGGCTGTTCTTTCCCAGGTTCCACCATGGCTACCGGGATACGGGAAATGGGATTAGCTGGTATTACATTAATAACATATACAGGTGGAAACTGCATCTCTGTACATACATCTTTCTCACTTTCTAACTTTGGGATATCTTGGATTTGCTGCCCCATCTCATTGTAAGCAGAACACAATCCTTTTTACCTACATAAAATCATTTGTTTTCAATTAATTACACCTGTAGATCTAAAGTGACCTTTCTCTCCATCATACTTTCTGTGTTCTCCGGAGCCATGCACTAGGTGCCAATTTGTAGCTTTTATTTTATTTAAAGTGAATTTTGTTATGTGATATTAGACCACTGTGGCTTTGGCTCTACAGTGGCTATAATTTCAAGCTTAACAGAGTGAAAGTCACCTCTGCTACTTGCTTCAGATTTAGAGTCTCTAGCAACACATAAAGACCAAGGCTATTGACCATACAGACATTTACAAGTAAAAGGTCTAGTCTGTTTTAAAAGTTTTATTAAAGTTACAATTAAAGTTATGATTACCTGAGCTTATAGAAATTCTACACAGACCTATGCACAAGTTACAAATATAATCATACTTACATCTCCTAGGCAATGTTAGGGTCTGATGGGTCTTTCACAGATTAATCCTCAGTAGAGAGATAGTGGAGCTGGAGTTTCCCACAGGGAGCTCAATTTTCCTCATCTGGGCATCCTTTTTTTATCATGTGATTCTAATTATACCTCATTAGCATTTATGCATATAGTGCAACCTGAGGTTAGGGCATGTGTTAGAAAAATGTGACTTGTAAGCAAAAAAATTACTCTTACTGTTATTTTTTTGCAAGAGCTCCCATTGGTACATTTTTCCCCATAATCTTGTGGCATAGTGTCATTTTTGACCACATACTTATTGTCAAGGCTTCCCCTCCCTGTTCCTGTTAGGTAGACAGAAAGCAGAACACCAGAATCAAAAGTGCAAGCAATATGAAGTTTATTGGGCTTTCCAAGTAAGCATAATTCACAGCTATGTAGCCCATCAGAGCTTTTCCTGTCCCATTCCCTCCGTGTCTTTCTTAGAAGGCTTGATTATACTAGTGATGCAGGCCCCTGGTCCCTCCCCTTACAATTTATGGACATGTTTTGGTTTGGAGGGTTGTGAGTCTGGGGGCTTCAGTACCACCTCTTTTGTACTCCATGGGAGGGGTAGGGAGTGAGGTTGTGCACTGGCTAAGGCCAGGATTATCTTTGGCTTCCAGTGGCTTTTAGTGTTTCTTATACCTTCCCCACCCTGCATCCTCCTCACCCCTTCCAATTGGTTGCTTTGACCTTGTGCTTGTGTTTTGATGTGTTAGGCTGACTTTTGGGAGAGGTAAAAATAAACTAAAAAGAAATTTAAAAGGCTTTCTAAAAATAATAGAGTTGAGAAAAGCAAGAGAACCTGTCTCACTGAGCACGTGGCAGTAAGAGAAGCAAAGAGAGTTTTAAAAAGTGCTTTAAAGAAAAAAAAAGGGGGTCATTTTGAAAAAGAAAAGCAAAAGTTTTATTAAAGAAAAGAAAAGAAAAAATTAAGTTTCATAAAGAAAGAAGAAAATAAAGAAAAAGGGTTTAAAGAAATTAAAGAATAGAGATGAAGTTGTTTCAAAAGGTTATGAAAGAAAAGAGTTTTAAAAATACAAAGAATAGAGAGTGAGAAATTAAAAAGGGTTATTTTGGAAGAAATTAAAGAAACACAAAAGGTTTATGAAATAAGAGAAAAATATAAAGGTACATTAAAAAGAGGTAAATTAAAAATAGAGAACAATTAAAAAGGGTTATTTTGAAATAAAGAAAAAAGGCAAATTAAAGAAACGAGATTTCTTTGTTAGGTTGAGAGAAAGTTTAGTAAGCACCTGGTAGACAAAAAGAGGAGGAAAAAAGACAGGGAACACGTGGGAGCGAGAGGAGAAAAGAAGGTTTTAAAAGTTTATTTAAAAAAGGCTTATTTTGAAATAAAGTATAGAGTTGAGAAATTCAAGAAAGAGAAGATTTCAAAGAAGTTAAAGAATAGATAGAGAGCCTGTGTCACTGAACACAGGGCAAAGAGACTTCTAACATTTGGGGGGGAAGGGTTATTCTGAAATAGAGAATAGAGAGAAATTAAAGAAAAGAGGTGCTTGTTTTAAAAGGTTTCTGAAAGAAAAAAGTCTTTAAAAAATTAAGAATGATTTTTAAAGCAGAGCAGATGGCAGAGTATGAGAGCAAAGAGGGGTTTAAAAGTTTAGAAAAAAGAGTACTTTCAAATAAAGCATAGATTGAGAAATTCAAGAAAGAGAGGATTTCAAAGAAATTAAAGAATAAATAGAGAGCCTGTGTCTCTAACACATGATAAAGAGATTTTAAAGAGGACAGAGAGAGAGAGAAAGAGAGAGCGAAGCAGTGAGCTTACCCAAGCAGCTGCCTCTAGTGAAATGACATATGTGTTTATATATGTGTTTCAATAAAAAAAATAGCATGCAGCGAGCCCTATTTGAAGTAGCATGTTTTTTTTAAAGGTGTTTCTTTTTTCAGCAAAAGCACAGGTTTAAAATTAAATAATGAAAACCTGAAGAGATGCTAAGTTTATTTAATTTTCATCACTAAATAATTACCAACTCTGCAAAACAAAGATTTTAATCTAGAAATAAAATCCTGTGTACAAGAATGTCAATTGTAAAGAAATAGTGACATAACCATTTACAATGTATTTAACACATTCTTTTTAACTATTTTATAATAAAATTTTAAAGGAGAGAATTATATAGCAATGGATCCCCCCTCTTGTTTTTCCTAGAAGAAAACTGTGCAAAGGAGGTACATAAAAACCGGCCCCCTCACCCTTGTTATTCAAGAAATGACCCCTCACTTTCCCCCACTCCATTTAACACTTTTGCTAAACATGCAGTGTTTAATTATATCAAATAAAGTTTGCTGTTAAAGTTTTCACAAATGCACCAGTCGTTAATGTTTCACCTAATGGCTTTAGATTTATACAACAGACAAATTAGCTCATGTAAAAGAATTAACACTTTTTACCAAAGATTCCCTGCCCCACCACACACACTTTCTTCTTTGAGAATGTTTTTTAAAGTCGAAACCAAGGACAAATAAATGTTTAAAACATTAATTAAAGGGAACAGGCATATAGATTTCTTTGTTTCAGTTTTGAAAGACACTTGTGAAAGTGAAATCAAACTTCCTTATTTCATTTACTGGAAACTGACTTTAACTTTGTAAAGGGTGAATGTCATTTACAATAAAAGTGTAAGAGGAATGAATAACTGTGCGAAGGATAAATATCCCCCTCTCTTGTTATTTGAAGATGATAACTACTGAAACAAAATAATGTTTATTAGGAAGAAAACTTTATGAAATTTTTAAAAAGACAAAAGCGAAGGTCCTGTGACTATATGAAGTTCAGATATAGCCTATTCGCATCCATCTTCCTGACTTTTTCTGTTCCATTTAACACTTTTGCTAAACTTGCAGTGTTTAATCATATCAAATAAAGTTCTTTAGAAGTTTAACATGAAAACACAGCATGGAATGAGCTGTAACATAACAAGGCCTCTTTTAGGAATGTTTTGTATGCAGTGAGGCCTATTTGAAGCAGTAAACTTTTTAAAATAGCTACAGCGATAGTGTAGGCTTAAAGTTAAATAATGAAAGCCTAAGGAGATGCTAAGCTTACTTAATTTTCATAATTAAATAATTATCATCTCTGTTGCAGTAGTTATCAGCTTCAAATAACAAGGAAGGGGGATATTTTTCTTACTCCTTCATGCAGTTATTTATTCCTTTTAAACTTTTACTGTAAATGACATTCATGCCTTAAAAAGCTAAAGTCGGTTTCCAGTAAATGAAATAAGGAAGTTTGGTTTCCCTTTCACAAGTATGTTTAACAAAACTAAAACAAAGAAATCTACCTGCCTGTTCCTTTAATTAATGTTTTAAACATATGTTTGTCCTTGGTTTATATTAAAAAAACATTCACAAAGAAAAAAGTGTATGTGGTGGGGAAAAACAGACTCTTTATCTGTGGTAAAAGGTATTAACTCTTTTACATGAGCTAATTTGTCTGTTGTATAAATCTAAAGCCCTTAGGGAAAACTTTAAAGACTGGTGCATTTGTGAAAACTTTAGCAGCATACTTTATTTGATATAATTAAACACTGCATGTTTAGCAAAAGTGTTAATGGAGGGAGGGAAAGCTGGCGGGGAGGATCATTTCTTCAAATAACAAGAGTGAGAGGTCAGTTTTTATGTACCTCCTTTGCACAGTTTTCCTCTAGAAAAAAAAAAAGGATGGAGAAACCTGCTGCTACGTAATTTCTCTCCTTTAAAATGTTATTGTAAATCCTGGGAATATGACATTCTCCTTTATGCAGCTTACAGGTAGGGTCAATTTCAAGTAAATAAAATAAGGGTTAGGAAAGAAAAATTCTGAGTGGTGGGGAAAAGCAGGGTCTTGTTGTAAAATATCAGCTTTTCCTTTTAAATTAAAAAAAATGTAGCCTCTTTTTGTATAAGCTATTTTCTTAGTGTTATCCAGTACAAAGATCTGCTAATATAGCTTTAGTCCTATAATGCAGGTATGTTATTTCATGTTAGCAAAAGAATTAAAATGGGCATATGACATTCTCTCTTTATAAAGTTTACAGCTAAAGTTAATTTCCAGGAAATTAAACAAGGGTTGGGGGAAAAAAGGGATGTGTGATGTGGAAAAGCAGGTTCCTTATCTCTGGTAAAGGGAAAAAAAAGTTAGTTAATTCACATAAGCTGCTTTTTCTTTTTAATTAGTTGACGTTTTGTATCATTTCTTTACAGAAGTTTTCCTTTAGGCAAAACTTTAAAAATCAATCTGGTGTACTTCGTTTTGTGTGAGAAATAGAACATCTTTATTTCACTGTTGGCAAAAGAATTAAGAAAAGAGTTTATCTTACATTTTCAAACAGAGGGGAAGGGAGGGAGGGAAGAGGTGGTGGCGCTTGTTTTAAAAAATCTTTGAATGATATGATTGGCTCAGGAAGAGTGCATTCTAACACACAGCTGTAGAACAGGTTCTGATCGGTCCAGCATGGCTTGCCACTAAGGGTCGCTGCCCCTGAAAAGTTATCATTTCACTTGGGGCAGCTGCTTGGGTACACTCACTGCTTCCCCCCTCCTTTAAAATCTTTTTGCCATGTGCTGTGTTTTCTCCTCCCTGCTCTGTGCTGTCTTTTCTCTTCATTAAAATCTCTTTGCCCTGTGTTCCCTGAGCCAGGTTTTCTATCTATTCTTTGCTTTTTTAAAAAATCCTTCCTTTCTTTAATTTCTCAGTTCTAGACTTTATTTCAAAATAATCTTTTTTTTCTAAACTTGTAAGACCCTCCTTGCTCCTCCCTCTGCCATGCTGTCCTTATCATTTCTCCTCTTCTCTCTCTCTACCTTGTGCTTACTAATGTTTCTCTCAACGAGCTTGCCTTCATTATCATTATATTTAGCTGCTTTCATTATATTCAGCTGTACCCCAAGAAACCTACAGTGTCCTATATTGTGTAAGATATTAGCTGAGGCATGAACTAGCATAGGTGTGTTAAGTAGGCTGTAAGCCAGGGCATAGGTTAATGGTTACCTTTAGATTTTTAGGAACTAAGGAGCGTTTCCTCAATAGTAGGAGTTAGAATGCTCCAGTAAGTGCTACTGCAAGGAACATGGAAGTAATAGCCACAAGTCCACTTGAGCAAGGGGTGAAGGTTATTGTTCATCATTTGGCTCTGTGTGTGTTCGCTCCCTGTGCTGTGCTGGCTCTGCGCAAATAACCGACACAGCAGACCTCAACTGAAATGCCCAAGCAGATCAGACTCCAGTTCAGCCGTGAAGGCGCTCGACTAGGTTTATTGTTAATGAAGCACGGTCTTAGTATCCCGTACAGGATCACTAACACATGTATGTCCATTACAATGGACCTGCTCAGTGAATAGTGGGACTTTCCATTTTCCCCTAGGTGAGACAAAAGATTAAGGCAAGTTATCCCAACATTTATTGACCGAGCCAAACCATATGGGTTACGCGTTTCATGACATGTTTGTTACCTCCCTTTCTACTTTTCTTCTGATGTTTCAGACAAAATATCACCACTAAACACTATTGTCAAACCATTTTATCATGTGCTAGGCTGGGGTTTTCTTGTGCTTAACATTAAAAAGGTTACGGAGCAGTTTTTAAACTAAGAGATAGGGGAAATCTGATTGCTGCAGAGGAGCACATGGATCGGACAGGAACTTCTCTTAGAGAAGAGTCTATTAATAGAGATTCTCAAGGTTTTAGTCAGGAGGAAAGGATGGAAGAGGATAGTCCAAGGGCCAGATCAGATGAGAAACATTCACATAAAAAATAATCTGACACATCAGAAAAGGGCAGACAAATAAAAAGTGACAAGTTTTTAAAGTGGGTGTACACAAATGCTAGAAGTCTAAATAATAAGATGGGTGAACTAGAGTGCCTCGTAAAGGAGAATATTGATTTAATAGGCATCACAGAAACCTGGTGGAGTGAGGACAAACAATGGGACACAATCATTCCGGGGTACAAAATATATTGGAAGGACAGAACAGATTGTGCGGGGGGGAGGGGAATGGCACTATATGTGAAAGAAAATGTAGAACCAAATGAAGTAAAGATCTTAAGTGAATCCACATGTTCCATAGAATCTCTATGGATAGTAATTCCAAGCTCTAATAAGAATATAATAGTAGGGATCTATTATCGACCACCTGACCAGGACAGTGATAGTGACTATGAAATGCTAAGGGACATTAGAGAGGCTATCAAAATAAAGAACCCAGTAATAGTGGGAGATTTCAGTTATCCCCATATTGACTGGGTACATGTCACCTCAGGATGAAATGCAGAGACAAAATTTCTTGATAGTTTAAATGACTGCTTCTTGGAGCAGCTAGTACAGGAACCCACAGGGGGAGAGGTAATTCTTGATTTAGTCCTGAGAGGAACGCAGGATCTGGTCCAAGAGGTAACTATAACAGGACTGCTTGGAAATAGTGACCATAATATAATAACATTTAACATTCCTGTGGTGGGAAGAACACCTCAGCAGCGCAACACTGTGGCATTTAATTTCAGAAAGGGGAACTATGCAAAAATGAGGAGGTTAGTTAAACAGAAATTAAAAGATACAGTGACTAGAGTGAAATCCCTGCAAGGTGCATGGACACTTTTCAAAGACACCATAATAGAGCCTCTGTCCAAAGAAGTAACTGGTTCTTACCTCCATGAAGGAGCGGGGTCTTCCCTCTCAGCAAATTTGAGAACTAGCACTGCTTGGTTTCATAGGACAAGGTGACCTGTCCCCACCGCTCCCTGAGGTGGCTCAGTTCTGACTGCACCCCTCTGGGAGGCTGTCACACACCCCAGGGCCTAGAAGACAGGTGGGGAGGAGGTTCCTATTCATGTCACCCTCTGAAAGCCAATAGAAGAGCCAAAGGAAGAATAAAGGGCAAGAAGTGAAGCAGGCCCTGAGCCTCTGTCCCATCCTCACCTCCTCAAATGTGGAGCTTCCTGAGCTTCATTTGGGCAGACAGTCTGTAGCTCTGGCACAAACGTCCTTCTGTGCCATGTGGGGCAGGGAGACCTCTGCCTGGGAGCACTGGGAATGGGATGGGGGTCAGAGCAAGGAAAGAGGGGAGAGGTGTGGGAATGAGAGGAAGAGCTCATGCCCCAGATAAAGGAAGTTTGGGGTCAGAGGGAAGGACCCTGGTCCACAGAGAGAGGAGAGAGTTCTGTCAGTGATAGGGGCCTCCATTTCCCCTTCCACTAGCTCCTCATTTACAGTGAGACTGAGCAGTACCTGCGGCAGGGAACGGGAGTTGCTGAACATGGGAGGCAAAGCTTTAAGGGCATCAGATGAGGCTCAGCCCTTGCAGCGCCTCAGGCACCTGATGCAACTGCCGGATGATGCGGAGCGGACACATCACCTTGGCTGTGACATCCTCCAGTTGCAGGGCAAGGAGAACATGGCAGAGACTGAGACACTGCCCTGGAATCAGGGAGGATTAAGGGCACCAGGAACCAGCACCATTTCCACAGCTGCTCATGTCTGAGTGGTCGATTCACACTCCTGATCCCCAGGGTGGATGCTTGTTGTCCTCTCTAGTGACCTCCAGTGCCAACCATCCTCTTTGTAGGGTTAACTTCTGCCACCTCCCCGTCAGTGCCCCTGACAGCTGTTCCACCTCCAACCCACCCGGGGACACCGCTCAAGTTTGTAGAACCCTCTCCTCCACCTCGATCTCCAGCCCCACCCAGGTAGGGCAGGAGGGATTCTGACAGCAGTGAAGTGGCATGCGGGAAGGTTGAGACCTTTTCCCATGTCACCCCAGTGACAAATGCTGAAGCCACAGGATGGCAGCCATGGTGAATGGGGCAGGTCAGCAGCCTCTGCTGACTGAATCCTCCCATTCTCTCTTGAGTGGGTCCAGCCCTGCCAGCAGCAGGACAAGCTTCCCCCACTCATGTGCCTCAGAACTGCCTGGCCAGTTGCCATCACCCATCAGTCCTTGGCCTCCCAGGCTGCCAGTGATGGAGGCAACTCTGGGTGGTGGCTCAGGTGACATGGACACTAGGCCATGGGGAAATGGGTGCAGCTCTGTGGGTCAGGAAAGGTTCACAGAGGGCAATTAGGGGACTGTCCTGCCCTTCCCAGGAGTGATAGCGGAGCATCACATCCTAATAACACAAGTCCATGAAGTCCAGAAGTCCCCACTAGGCTCCTTGCTCCCAGGCCAGCGAATGGTGATAGGATGGGAATGAGGCTTGGGCCCCACCCCAATCTCCTGAGTCTAATGCAGCTGCTTACTTTGTCCCTCATCAGTTGCTGGGCTTCCCCCAGGATGGAGTATGTGAAGAGCAGCCCAGCCTGGCTAATACACAACAGGGGGTCATGGATTGCCAGCATTGCTGTCTGGAGGAAGTATTTTCTCTGCCCCTCAGAGAAGAATTTTCCAAAGACCTAAAACCAACAGGACACAAGGCTGTAGCAGATTGCCCAGAGCCAGCCTCCAAATCCTAGAGATAGAATGGCCTCAGCGTCTGGTGCCCCAAAGGGAGGGTAAGAGAGCTGCTGTAGCCAAGGCAGTTCATTCCCCAGGAGGCTTTCAGGGTCCCATGGCTCAGGGAAGCCCCTTTATTAAAATATGGCAGAAACTTAGGGACCAAAGCCTCCAGTGGCTCTTTCTGGAGAGCAATTTTCCAGCCATGATGGGCAGGAAATAGATCTCTAATGTGGGTGAGCAGGGCCCACTCTGCTGTGTAGCGCACAGAGATGATAGGGAACTCTGTATTGCTTCCAGCAGAGTGATCTCTTGCACCTCAGTGGCTAGAGGAGTGTGCGTGGGTGGTTGGGAAGGGGGTTGGAGCTGACAGACCAAAGTTCTATTTCCGCCAAATTAGTGATTTCTCTAGTACCTGGGTATGGCCTAGGGAGCTCCTTGGTTTCTGCCAAAGGGAATCCAATCTGCAACCTGACCAGGATAAGGAGACTCATGTCCCAGTCTCCATCACAGACACTCCTAGGAAACTTTTCTTCTGCTGCAGCAATTCAGCTTGTGGGAGGCAGGACAAGCTCACACAGTCTCTCTCACGTGGTGTCTATAAAGCAGCATTCTGTAGATGCACTTGTAGATCCAGGAGCCATTCCAAGGCCCCCTCTGTGATGTTGTGGAAATCACTCATTTCACCTTTGACTCCAATCTGGGGGCACTGGGTTATGGTGTGTTCCAAGGTTTGGATGTTCTCACCGTAGCTGTGAGACGAGGTGGGGAGGTCTTTGATTTTCTACTTGTGCAGCAAGTAGGCGTAACTTGGGTCAGTGACAATGTGCTTCTTTGGCACAGTGGCTGAGGTCCAGATACTCTGCCATTCCCTGGCCAGGTCTGGAGACATGAGGAGGGCGCATGTTGTCCATATTGGCTCTGGAGCTCACTGTGCTCCCTATCCAGTTCCCAGGTTGGGGCATTCTGCTTCCTGACTGGCAATGGAATTGGGCAAACCCCACCTCCTTTCTCTGCTTCTACAGGGTGAAGGGAAGTAAACAAGGGTCTGATCAAGCAATAGTGACTGACTGACCCAGTGCTTTCCTCTAAGACACTTGGGGATCAGCCAGGGGGACAAGGAGCAGAGACACCCAGAGCCATAATCCTATATTAACTCACCCACCTGGGGAGTCTCCTTATGCCACGTAGCAATGGCTCCATGTAAGACACTCAAATCACGGCAACTAGCGAGGTTCCAATGTAGGACCTTTAGCATCAGCCTCTCCCACTGGGTGCTGGATGAGGAACTCCGAGCTGGAAATAAGGAGCGGGCACTTTTCCTGTGTCCAGGATGCATCCACTGCAGGGACCCCAGCCAGCCCCACTCCCTGAGCTGTGTCATACCCTGCCACAGTGTCCTTACCTCCCCCACGCTGGCTGTGTTTTTATAGCCCAGGAGTCTGCTGTCCCGGTGCCAGTCGTGGCACCACAGATCTTCTGCCCTGGAAGAGAGAGAGAGAGAGACACTTCGATCATTCTGGTTGCAGTTTCTGTGTCCTTCAAATCCCATTGGTGGCTGCACAGTGGAGTGGAGAAGAAGAGATGCAGAGAGAGACTTGTTCTCCAGCTGGGGTCAGGTTGAGAGAAATTGTCTGGGGTCCCATTATCCACCTGTGGTCACTCTCAGTCCCCTGTTGGGTTCCATGTCCCAGTGGGTTCCTTACCCCTTGGTTCAAGCAGCAGCTGGTTCAACCGGTAAGTCACCTTCCTGGCCTGCTGGCTGATGTCTTTGTCTGAGTCACTCACAAACAGAGCCAGCTGTGCCACGTGGTGACCCATCCTCGGGAACCCTGCTGAGATCTAATGGAAGGGAGAGGAGAGGAGACGCCATCAGAATTTTCCTGTCAGCTCCTTGTCCCCCTGGGCCAGAAGGCTACTTCCCTTAGCCCCTCTGCAGGAGATGCGGGGGGAGAAAAGCCTGAGATAGACCCTTCATTTGCTCTGCTGCCAAGGGAACCAGGATCTGCTTTGGGATGCCAAGCAGGGGCTGGAGCATGGTCCCTGCCAAGGTTCCTTCCCCACTCTGAACTCTAGGGTACAGATGTGGGGACCTGCATGAGAACCTCTAAGCTTAATTACCAGCTTAGATCTGGTTTTTCTGCCACCACTCAAGTTATTTGGGAAACTCTGTCTACCTCCCCCCTAGAATATCTCCCTCTCAAATACTATAACCCTTCCCTGGGTAGCCTTTGGAGACTCCTCCACCAATTTCCTGGTGAACACTGATCCAAACCCTTGGATCTTAAAACAAGGAGAAATTAACCATTCCCCCTCCTTTCCCCCCACTAATTCCTGGTGAGTGAAGATCCAACCTGTCATAAACAGATAGTTAAGGGTTAATGTCTCTTTTACCTGTAAAGGGTTAGGAAGCTCAGTGAACCTGGCTGACATCTGACCAGAGGACCAATCGGGGAACAAGATACTTCCAAATCTTGGTGGAGGGAAGTCTTTGTTTGTGCTGTTTGTTGTTCTCTCTTGGGGCTAAGAGGGAGCAGACGGGCACCCAGGTTTTTCTCCAATCCTTCTAAATCAGTCTCTCATGTTTCAAAATAGTAAGTACTAGCTAGAAAAGGTGGATTAGTCTTATGTTTGTTTTCTTAACTTGTAAATGTGTATTTTGCTGGAAGGATTTTTACCTCTGTTTGCTGTAACTTTGAATCTCAGGCAGGGGAGGGGGAGTCCCTCTAGTCTCTATGAATCGGAATACCCTGTAAGCATTTTACACCCTGATTTTACAGAGATAATAAAAGAAAAAATAAAAATTAAAAGCTTTCCTTTTTAAGAACCTGATTGATGTTTTTTTCTTCCTTGTTTAAGACACAAGGGGATTGGGTCTGAACTCACCAGGGATTGGTGGGGGGAAAGGAGGAAGGGGAAGGTTAATTCCTCTTTGTTTTAAGATCCAAGGAGTTTGGATCAGTATAGCCTCTCAGGGTAATCCAGGGAGGGGGAAAGGAGGGGATATGGTTTATTTCTCCTTGTTTTAAGACTCAAAGGGTTTGGGTCTTGGGTTCCCCAGGGAAGGTTTTAGGGGAACAGAAAGTGTGCCAAACACTATCTTTTGGCTGATGGCAGTGTTATCAGATCTAAGCTAGGAATTAAGCTTAGAAGGTTCCATGCAGGTCCCCACTTTTTGGACGCTAAAGTTCAAAGTGGGGGGAAAAAACCTTGACACAACCCCTTTGGATCTTAAAACAAAGAAAAATCAATCAGGTTCTCAAAAAGAAGGCTGTTAATTAAAAAAAGAAAGGTAAAAATCTTCTCTGTAAAATCAGGATGGAAAATAACTTTACATGGTAATCAGATTCAAAGAGCCCAGAGGAACCTCTTCTAGCCTTAGGTTCAAAGTTACAGCAAACAGAAGTAAAATCCTCTTAGCAAAAAGGAACATTTACAAGTTGAGAAAACAAAGATAAATCTAACACGCCTTGCCTGGCTATTACTTACAAATTTGAAATATGAGAGACTGGTTCAGAAAGATTTGGAGAGCCTGGATTGATATCTGGTCCCTCTTAGTCCCAAGAGCGAACAACCCCCAAAACAAAGAGCACACAAACAAAAGCCTTCCCCCCCTCACCAAGATTTGAAAGTATCCTCTCCCCTTATTGGTCCTTTGGGTCAGGTGTCAGCCAGGTTACCTGAGCTTCTTAACCCTTTACAGTTAAAATTATTTTGGTGTCTCTGACCAGGAGGGATTTTGTAGTACACAGGAGGGCTGTTCTCTTTCCTTTATTGTTATGACAATCCCCTTGACCAGGACAAGAATAACTTGACTCAAGCCTATCTCATTCCCTGCTCTGACTCTGCCTCCCCAAGAGGAACACTCCGAACTCACAGCCCCTGCAGCAGCAGATCCCACAGCCCGTTGGAGCCAGCCCGCCTACGCCTGGAGTCAGGAAGCTGGGGTCAGAGGTCACTTACATCAAACTTGAGGAGGGTGACTGCATATCTGACCAGGGCTGTGCTGCTCCTAATGGCCTTGGCTCTCTCCTGGGACACCCTGTACACTATCCAGAGGTTGACATGCTTTAGGGAAAGGAGGCAGGTCAGGATCAATGGGCAGGTGGTGCTTTGCAAATGAGCCCCACCCCCGCAGCCCAGGGGCCCGAGACATTATGCGCAGGGGGGAAAAGCTGAGTCATTGATCACAGAGCTTTAGAAGGGGATTCTTTCCCCCAGGACACAGCTTGTATCCTACAGGTCACAAGTTGTCAGGGTCTTTATAGACTGGGACAAAGTTTGATGTCCGGGCTGGTCTCATCCTCCCAGAACTCCTGATTCCTGAACAGTTCACCAGAAAGGAGACTGAACCCTTGCCCTTCCCTGCCAGTAAAATCCTTGGTGGATGTAGGGAGTCACTGAGAGCACAATCCCTCCAGGAATTTCAGAGCATATCAGAGAGAAGGGCTGATTCCCTGGGGTCTTCCTGTTCCTCTAGGAAGGAGCGTGTGCCTTTTCTCTGAGAACCAGCTCCAGAATCTCATGAGGTGTGTGTGCTGGGGGGGTGGGCGGGGGAAGGGTGGGTTTTCAGACTCTCACTTCCCAAGACAACTAGGGGCCCTGTGGTTAGTGCTCAACAGAACCAGGCAGAGCTCTGGCTTGAAGTCCCAGCTCCTTCCTCTGTCCCTCAAGAAAGCAGGACCTGACACTGCATTGCACTGACCTCCCCAGCCATGGACGCCCCACTGGGGACCCAGTTAGGAGGACAGGATAGAAAATGGATCTCCCAGTCTCTCCTTACCAGTCCCCCAAAGAGTTAAGGTAAAATTGGTTCCCACACCTCTTTATGGGGCTCACCTCCAAGATGTAGTGGAGCCTGTCTGCGTCTGGGGACTCTGCCAGCAGGTTCCCCAGCATGGCATCCAGGAGCTCTGGCATGACTTTGTGCAGAGCCTGCAAAGCATGGGTCAGAGTTAGGGAAACTGGGCCTACACCTGCCACAGGATGGGAAGAGGGGTCTCTGGGAAACACTGGTGAGACTCCCAAACACATATCCTGGCCTTTCTCATTCACATCCCACTGCAGGTAATTAGCAAGGATTGATGACACCTGGATCTTTGAGTCATGAGCTTAGCAGGTCTCTGCAGAGGGCCTTGTAGGCAGAAGAGTAGGAAACAGCCAAGTTGCTATGGATGGAAGCTAGGCTTCTGGGCAAAAAATGGCATAAGAAAGAAAGAAAGAAAGAAAGAAAGAAAGGAAGGGTAATCCTTTGGAGGGAAGAGAGGTAAACCCTACTGCTTGTTCCATCTCTGCCTACCCCACCCCTAAATCTGGAGCTCCAGCGAATCAAGGGAGCAGGGACAAGGACCGCTCTGGAAGAGGAGGAGGATGTACCTGGATGTCGATGGTGTCCATCTCCGTGCCCAGGGTGAAGACGGAGCGAAGGGCAGCTCGCAAGAGGTGGGACTCTAGGTCAGGCTCAAGGGCTGGTTTCATGGTGCTGGCAAGAGAGAGGAGCTGGTATTAGACTGCGCAGTTCTGGGGTGGGACTGTCGCCAACATGGACACAAAATCACAGGGATATAGGCACAGGCTGGCGAGAATGGAAACTGAGGCACTGAGCTAGGGAATGACAAGGCCAAGGCTTCACAGACAGACAGTGGCAGGACAGGAATAGCGTCTGTTCCCTGGAGCCTGCTGCCCCTCCTGTATCTAAGCCCGGGAGTGAGCCCCTCCTCAAGGCCCTTGGAATATTATTGGAGTGAAAAGAAGAGCCCAACCAGAACAGAGTGAACCTTCGCACCCCACTATCTCTGCCAGAGGTGCCACTCCTGGGAGGTGACCGACCTGGGAGTGGGAGGGACAGTGACTCCCAACCTTGGGCCTGAGCAGCACTGGGGTTAGGGGAGCCAGCGGGGGGGGGGAAGGGGGCTGTCTCGGTACCTGAGGTTGCCCACAGCAGCCAGGCAGCTGGCGAGGATGGCGCTGGGTGGAGAGTCTTTAGGAAGCTCCTCAATGAGCTCCTGTGAGACGCGAAGGAGACAAAGGAGCATGAGAGATTTGGGCTCTACTGACACCTCCCAATGAGAAGATTACACAGCCAGTGCCCCACATGGCCAGCAGAATCCCTCACTACCTCCTGCTCCTCCCATTTCTTCCTGCCCATCAAACTTGTCCCCCTTCCAGGATTCCTCCCTAGCTCAGTCCCAATCCCCTTCTTTACTCCTCCTTGTCAAAACTGCCCCCATTCAGCACCATCTCGACTACCAAGCTGGGACCATGTGATTCCTTGTCCCCCAGTCACAGCTGCCCTCCAGCCCCACAATTCCCCCACTGCCCAATCTCACAATTTGTCCCTTCTCTTCTCCCCAGCCTTCAGCCCCAGCAATCCCTGCTTTCTGCTGCCCAATCCAACACCACCCAGCCCCCACCCATTAGCCCGGTGATACCCCTGCCAATCCCATGTTTCTCTCCTCCCTTCAGCTGCCGTATGACATGTCTCTCTCACCACAATCCTCTCCAACACAGCCGCCTTGCAGCAGTGAGGCTCCAGCATGTCCTGCCCTCTGTCCTGTGTGACAAGACGCGGGGTAGAAGGCCTGCAGGAACCTGAGCTGCTGCCCCTCATCCTGTACCCACCAGGAGTGGGGTATAACGGGAGAGAACCTGTTAGCTAGGGACCTTCCTGCTCCACCCACACCAGCTCCAGGGCTCAGGCCTCAATGGGGGATTGTGGGGACCCACCTAGTGTCCAAGTCTCCCACAACTCCTACACAAGCAGGATTGGGAACTGGGACAGTGCCTCTTGGGGCAGGAGACCTCGGCTGTTGTGGGACAAACACCCCCATCTTGCATCCGACGAAGTGAGTATTCACCCACAAAAGCTCATGCTCCAAAATGTCTGTTAGTCTATAAGGTGCCACAGGACTCTTTGCTACCCCCATCTTGGGGGTCCCACATCAGGGATGTAAAAGGGCCCCATTGGGGTGGTGGATCATCAAGGACAAGACCTTCGGCAGGGGGTGGGGATGTTGGGAAGGGACAGGACAATCTTGGTTCCAGCCAAGGTGGGGAACATTTGTACCTTTTCTCTGTGATGGAGCTGCTCTTTGATGACCTTGAGAGCAGCTTCATCTGTGGACATGTCCAGCCATTCCTCCTCCTCTGAATCCCTGGGGGTCCCTGCACCAGGGAAAGAAGGGAACAGTGTGATGTCTGCTGCCACTTGGGGAAGGACAGGGGCGTGATGGGGAGAGCAGGATTAAAGACCCCCTTCCCACCTCAGGCACCCAGGGAAGATTGGGCCCCACACCTCCCTCTCAGGGATGCCTTCAGCCCCCAACAGCTTCAGAAGCCCATAGCAGAGACCCCTCCGCCCTCCACTGTCCAGGACTCCATGGGATGTGCCGACTTCCCCAGCCCCGGAGCATCAAGGGACAAAGTGGCAGCAGCTCTTGATGCCCCCACCCCCAGTTCCTCTTGCTGCAGGAGCAGATGTGTGACTGCTGCTGGTGTCAGTGGGTTTCACGTGGCTCAGGCCAGACAACTGGGCTGAGGACCACCCCCTGCCATATCACCGGGAGAGTGTCTGGGCCCAGAGTGCTCACATCCCCGTCCTCACCACTCCCTGAGCCCAACCTGGCTCCTCACCTGGAACAAAGCGGCAGCGTCCATCGGCATCGCTGCTGCTAGACCCCCAGGCACTGCTGCTGTCCCGTGCTGAGCTGCTGGTGCTGGGATTGGGATCTTCTACTTCCTGGCCTGAGGGGGCTGGAAGATCCTCAGTGACCAGGCAGGGTGATGCCTCCTGCTGGGAATGAGGGCTGGGCTCCTGAGGCCGCTGCTGCCCACATAACAAGCCCCAGAGCCTCCCTGCCCAGCACCCCTCCTGGGCTGGGTCCTGGCTGTGAAACCGCATCCTGAGCCAGTTCCATCTGGGCTTGGTCGGGGTCTCTCCCAGCTCAGTGCCTCTGCCGGGAGCTGGTTTTGTTCTCCAGAAGGCTGGGCACTTCCGCCTTCTGGCCTGGATGGGAGCTGCTTCCCCGCCAGCGGGGACTGAGAGGTGGCTTGGCCCCTTGCGATGATGGCCGCTGCTTCCCACAGGCTCTGGGGCCACCTGCAGAGCCTTCTTCCTGAACATCCTCAGGAGCCTGGCCATCTTGGAATCGAGCGGGGAACAGGTGTGAGTCTGGGGTCACTCAAGGGCCTTTTCGGTCCCTCCTCAGCCCTGCTCCAACCAGAGCAGCCCCTTCTCCTCCCATAGGAGCGCAAGCTACACACACTGGCAGGAGTTCATTGCATGATCTGCTCCCCCTCGTCACCCCTGCTGCTGCAGCAATATCCAGGAAATCTCATCCTTTTAGAGCTATGGGGTCAGTCCCAAAGAGCATTGGTTACTCTGGACAAGCAGCCCCCTCCTTTCATCCCAGGCCCCGCCAAGGCTAGAGAAGGAACAGAACCCAGGAGTCCGGACTTCTCCTGGGAAACCATTCCCCACGTCAAAGTCACAAAGACCCTAGGCACAGGAAGCCCAGGGACCTCCTCATTCCCCACTGATTTCCATGCTCAGCAGCTCACAGGGTCTGGCCCCGCTTAGAGACTCCCAGCCTGGGGAACAGTGTCCCACAAGGGAAGGGCTGGGAGCCCCATTGCTGGGACCTTTCCAAACACACTGGAGATGGCTCTGGAGAAGCCCCTGCCCAGACTGAGAGTGAGGGGCTTTTGGGGCCTGTTTGCAAATTAAATCCTCCTTTGGAGATGTTCTCTCCCCCTCTTTCTGCCTCTCTCCAGACAGACAGAGGAAGTCACCAAGGAACCCTAATGCCACTCACTTGCTCTAGGTGATGGTACAATGGATGGCAGATGTTCAGGGTCAGCAGATGTCCCTCGCCCTCCTCCTCACTCTCCAAGCCCAAGGCAGGCTGGAGAGGGTGGTGACCTGAGGAGTTACCCTGCCCAGCCAGCAGGCAGAAGGATGACTCTAGGGCGGTCGACTGGCTGCGAAAACAAGAGTCTGTCTTATTGTCAGGGGATGGAGAAAGTCAGCCAGCAGCAGTGGGGTGCAGAACACTGCCCTAGTGCGGAGGTGACAGCAGCTCCAGGATCCTAACATCCCAGCACTTTACACACCTTCCTGGAGCCTCCCAACCCCCATGGACCATAGTGATGGGACCTTAACCCTACTGATGGCAAACCGGCTTCAGCTACCTGCTCAGGGTCACACCGAGTGTCAGAGCCATGGATGGACCCCTTCACTAACCACTGCTGCACACTCCCTCCCACAGCTGGCAATTGCAACCAGGCCCTAATGTCCAGTCCCCCTGCCTTTGAGAGGGAGTGTCACTCCTGGTTCCATTGGTGCCTATTGATCTTTGGGACTGGGCAAATTGCTCCCCCTCTCTATGGCTCTCTGGGACTCACATCCCCGAATGGGCTTTAAAAGAGACAATGGTTAAAGTTTCACCCCAACTATTTCTTGTCTCTCTACACTAGCCATTTTAGCAAAGTTTAGAATTCTTGATGTCCAGCACCTGGAAACATCCCTTTCTCCTCCACAGACAGCTTGAGCATCCCTCCTCACCCAGGCTCTCTGCTGCCTGGAATTAGAGAATCGACTCTATTCCCATTGGACCTACCCAAGGAATCACACAGTAAAGCAGTGACAGAGCCAGAAAGAGAAGCCAACAGTCCTGACTCCTGTTCTAACTAACAAACAACAATCCCCAGAGAGGCAGGGATAGAGCCCAGGAAATAAGGGGTGAAAATTTTCATGGAAACCGTTTTCTGTCAGAAAATCCATTCAGACTAAACCACTTTGTTTCTTGAAATCATAACACATAGCATGAAAAATCTTTGCAAACAAATCTCTGTTTGCAAAACGAGCATCTCCTGCTTGTCACAGTGCATTAAACTGTCTCATCGTACACAAAGAGGAGACACCGTGCTCTAGAAAATTAGATAAGATGCTTCAGTCTGAGCTAAGTAGTTGCTGCTCTTAACAATTTCAAAAGAATAAAATACTAATAAAATAGAATATTACAGTCAATCCTGGCAATAATACTCCCCGCCATAATGTGAAAACGCATATAACGCGATCACAGGTTGGCTCCTCTTTAAGGCATAATACAGTACGGTTCTGTACCAATGGTCCCCTACACCATGGCAGGGGAGAGAAGCTGCAGCTCCGCACCTGCCAGGGACTAAGAACTCCGAGGCTGCGGGCGCCGGTGCTTTCTGTCCCCGGCAGGTGCAAGGCCACGGCTTCTCTCCGGTTTCAAAAGGAGACGCGGCTCCCCATCTGCCAAGGATAGAGAGCACCGATGTCCACAGCCCCAGAGTTCTCTGTCCCCAGAAGGCGAGAGCCACGGTTCCGCTCCCCTGCTGGGCACTAGGGGCACTAGGTGACACACATCAATGCACCGCGTTGGGGACCACTGGCAAACCTTGCTATACCGCGACCCCGCATTTAGCGCGATGGAAGTTTTTGGACCCCAAACATTGCATTATAGCGGGGTTTCACTGTATGTCATAATCTGATATGGCTCAATATGACAGGACACCTCCTATTCTGCACTGCCATTAGTGACACTCTTCAGTGGATCCCCATCACTCACCCGAGGTAGGTGGGAGAGGATTGTTATTCGTACTTGACAGAAGGAGAAACTAAGGCTGAGATAGGAGCAGTGACTTGTCTTAGCTGATGCAGACAGTCAGTAGCAGAGTTGCTCTCAAATGAGCTACAGACCAACAATTGTTCATAGGAATTATTCAGCAAGTATTTTAGAAGAGTTGGAATGTTAGAGAGGATCGTGAACTGCTCCGAGACAATTAATGGAGAGCAGTATCAACACTGGTCAAACGTATAACTGGTTGTGACATATTTGCTTGGTCATAAAAGAGAACAACGAAGACCAGAGTTTCCTCCCTATCAATAGCCCCCTCCTCAGCCAATCAAGGTTGAGACTTTGAGGGGTGGGAGGCTAAGAGTTCTCATCAAATAGCCCAAAGAATGGCATAGGTCACCCCCTGGCCCCCGCTGCACACACAGAGCTCCTGGTGGTGGGAGGAGAGCAGAGGAAAAGGACAAAGGAAGCAAGAAAAGAAAGGTAGCGGGGACAGAGGCAAAGCGAAAACAGAAAGGAGAAACCCCAATGTTCCCAGTGATTCTAAGGGACAAGTCCTACATTGGGAATACAATGTTGCCACTTCAATCTAGTGTTTTCCATTCCTAGAATTCAGCCAGCACTTGATGGATCAGACTGAACAGGTTCCAAACCTCTCAGAGGCTCTTACCTTCTATACAGGGACGTCTGTTTTCTAGCAAAATCAATAAACGAAAAGGAGACAACTCTGAAGTGGGTCCTCCTTGCGCTCATGTACGTGAAAGTGAATTCTCTCAGTCCTCAAGGAGAGACTTCCAGAAGGAGATGTGCTGAAGCAAAGCCACAGGGATGTCCAAGGTTGCCCCTGTCCTGCACCCCTGTTCTGCCTGGCTGATGTCAAGCACTCTCTAGCTGATGTCAGGAGATCATTGCCTCCCCACCACCTTTGTCCAATAGGCTGAGGTACTGCCAAAGGTCCTTGTGATGTCACTGCCACACTCACCCCTCCCCTGCAGTGCTGATGTCCTGCCCCTGTCCAGCCACATTAGATGTTTGAGCTGCTTCTCCTGGATCACCCCACTCAATAACTCTTCATTGTGGGATAAAACTGACTACACAGTAGAACACAAAATGCTGTTCCCCAGACCGCAATCAGGTTTTCATAAGTTAGAAGACTTTATGGCCAGAAGGAACCATTAGAGCATTTAATCTGATCCCCTGCTTATCCTAAGGCCTCCTGAATGTCAGAAGAGCTGGTATCTAGCCTCTATTAGAAGATATCAAGAAATGGAGAAGCCATCATTTCTCTTGGTACAGTCAAACCTCGCAATAAAGCAACCCACCATAACGTGAAATCGCATATAACACAATCACAGGTTGGCTCCCCTTTAAGGCATAATACAGTACGATTCTGTACCAAAGGTCCCCAACACCATGATAGGGGAGAGAAGCTGCAGCCCCGCACCTGCTGGGGACAGAGAACTCTGAGGCTGCGGGCACCGGTGCTCTCTGTTCCCAGCAGGCGCGGGGCCACAGCTTCTCTCCGGCTTCTCCGGGGCTGCCGGCGCCAGTGCTCTCTGTCCCTGGCAGGGCTGGGGCTGCAGTTTCTCTCCAGTTTCAAGAGGAGCCGCGGCTCCCCACCTGCCAGGGACAGAGAGCACAGGGGGTGCGGGGGCCAGTGCTCTCTGTTCCTGGCAGGCACGGGGCCATGGCTTCTCTCCCCCTTCAAGACAAGCCGCGGCTCCCCGCCTGCCAGGGAAAGAGAACTCCTGGGCTGTGGGGCTGTCCCCCACCCCAACTTCTGAGATGAGCAAACTTCTGGAGTGGTTCTGCCTTTGCCGCCGGGGTGAGGGTGGAACCTGCTGAGCACTGAATGGGGAGGAGGTTCACCCATCCTTTGGAACACCAGTCACTGGCCCTAGCAATGGGAAAGTGGAAATATCTCCCCACTCCCCAGATTCCTCTGTCACTCCAAGAGGCTCTTTTCTTTCTGACACCCATTCCCCTTGGCCCCAGTTATGATCCCCAGACAAAACAAGCCATGTTTCTTTCATCCCTCAGGCCAGAGATCAGAGGCCTCACCCAGGCTGAAAAACAAGATCCCTGCATCCTTCTTCCTTAGGGTGTAGAATAAAGCCCTCGAATAGGCTAGGACAGTGGCTCTCAACTTTTCCAGATTACTGTATCTCTTTCAGGAGCCTGATTTGCCTTGCATACTCCAAGTTTCACCTCGCTTAAAAACTACCTGCTTGCAAAATCAAATATATAGATGTGTCGCAGCACACTATTACTAAAAAAATTGCTCACTTTCTATTTTACCATAGTTAAATTAGAATATAAATATTGTACTTACATTTCAGTGTATAGTACACAGAGCACCATAAACAAGTCATTGTCTGTATAAAATTTTAGTTTGTACTGACTTAGCTACTGCTTTTTAATGTAGCCTGTTGTAAACCTAGGCAAATATCTAGATGAGTTGATGTACAGCCCTGGAAGACCTCTGCGTACCCCTGGATGAGATCCATGGGGCTAGGCAACAGAGCCAGAGGCTCAGCTAGACTGAGTCAGCCTCGCTTGATTGGACTGGCCCAGAGAGTCTTTGAGGTTTCTTCTTTCTTCAGAGGACAAACACATCCAGCCCCCTCCCAAGATTCAGTTACACCTAGAGACTATCCCCAGTTGTCAGTCCTCCCTTCACACGAATGCCAACTACTGTCAAGCCACCAACAACGCTGGTTTCATGGGAGGCTAACCAGAGTCAGCAATTTGTAGATTCTTCTGGCAAGCCGTTACTTCCCTGCATGCATGCCTCAGATATTGGGCCATGCCTAGATTATCCTTAACCTCCATTCCATCCTCAGTGTTTAGTGGTCCCACTTCTTCTTTCTTTGTTTTCTTCTTATGTATATGGCTATAGAACCTTTTACTACTGATTTTAATTCCCTTTGCAAAGTCCAACTCTACATGGCTTTTAGCCTTTCTCACTTTATCCCTACATGTTCTGACCTCAATAAGGTAACTTTCCTTGCTAATCCCTCCTATCTTCCACTACTTGTAGGCTTCTTACTTTTTCTTAATCACCTCTCTGAGATGCTTGCTCATCCAGCTTGGTCTACAACTCCTGCCTGTGAATGTTTTCCCCTTTCTTGGGATGCAGGCTTCTGATAGTTTCTGCGGCTTTGACTTGAAGTAATTCCAGGCCTCCTCCACCTTTAAATCCACAAGTTTTTCAGTCCAATCCACTTCCCTAAATAATTTCCTTAATTCTTTGAAATAAAAAACCCTAGTCCCAGATCTATTTTTGTTTATCCTTCTGTCTAGTTTGAACTGAATTAGCTCATGATCACTCAAACCAAGGTTGTCCCCTACAATGATTTCTTCTATGAGGTCCTCACTAGTCACCAAAACCAAATGTAAAATGGCATCCCCTCTTGTTGGTTCTTCAACTATTTGGCGAAGAAATCTATCAGCTATCACATCCAGAAAAATCTGAGCCTTATTATTATTACTAGCACTTGTCCTCCAGTCTATATCTGAGAAGTTAAAGTCTCCCATAATCACACAATTCTCATTAGTGTTTACTTCATTAAAAACATTAAAGAGGTCTCTAACCATATCCAAATCAGATCCTGGCTGTCTGTAGCACACCCCAAGCACTATCTCAGGGGAGGCTCTAGTAGCTTTCTTTCCCAATGTGATTTTTGCTCAGACAGACTCTGTCTTATCCATTCAATCAATTCTTATTTCTTTACAGTTAACCTCATCATTGATATACAATGCTACTCCACCACCTTTGCCTTTATTTCTGTCTTTCCTAAACAGCACATAGCCTTCAATACCTGTACTCCAGTCATGACTACTATTCCACCATGTTTCTGTTATCTCTATAATATCTGGTTTCACTTCCTGCACCAGTAGCTCTAGTTCCTCCATTTTGCTACCCAGGTTCCTCGCATTAATATACAGACATCTTAATTTTTGCCATTTGGCTTCACTCACATTCTTTACCCAGTTAGGCATAGAGATTCTACCACCAGTATCACCAATTAGACTGATATCTACACTACCCTTCCTCCTTATGTCCATTCTTCTGCCCATGGTTGTATCCTCTCTTACTTTGTTTTCTTTCCTTTCATCTCCCAACCATCTCCCCCAAATTCCTAGTTTAAAGCTCTCTTAATCAATTGTGCCAGCCTCCATCCTAGAAGTCTATTTCCCTCCTTACTCAGGTGAAGTCCATCCCAAGAGAACAGTCCTCTGTCCATGAAAGCTTCCCAGTGGCCATACATCCCAGAGCCCTCCTTATAGCACCACTGCCTGAGCCATCTGTTGATCACCATAATCTTGTCACACCTTTGTGCCCTTCTGTTGGAACAGGCAGAATCCCACTGAAGATCACCTGAGCCTCGATTTCCTTAAGCATCTTCCCCAGTCTCCCTTGATATGTTCCAGCGAGATTCCAGCCATATCATCCATTTCCACATGAAGGACAATCAGTGGATTTTTTCTCATTTCCGTTAGGATCCTTTTCAGCCTCAGGTCCACATCTTGTATCTTAGTACCCAGCAGACAGTACACTCTTCTATTCTCTGGATCAGCTCTAGTTACAGGCCTGTCTATTCTTCTCAGTAAAGAATCCCTAATCACATAGACCTGCCTTTTCCTGACGTGATTCTCCAGTCTATCCCCTGCTCCCACTGGCTGCAAGTCCTCTCCATTTCTGTTGCCCCTTGCTATCCTCTGCAACCCATTCTGTATCCTCCTGGGGTTCATATTTGGTGTTGTCTCCATTGACTTTTCCCCTCTTCCTATAGGACTAGCTGCTCTTCTCTTCTTCCTTGCCCTCTCACCTTCAGCAACCACCTGCTGTGCCCCTTCATTTTCTAACTCCACAAACCTGTTCCTGAGTTCTATTTCTCCTTCACTGGCCTGTCTTTTCCTCTGCCTGGTTCTCTTAGTCACATGCTTCCACCATCCACTTTCCTCACCCAGCAGTCTCCCCTCAGAGTTCTTTGGTCTTGCTTCCATCTACAAGTCTGAGCTTATCCCTTCAGCCTCCTCATATCTTTGCTCCATCATCTTCTTGGATCTTTTCTTCCATCAGCTCTATCAGGTGACACTTCATGCAAATGAAACTCTTTTCAGGTACCCCCTCCAGGATGATGTACATGCCACAGCTTCCACATCCAATCATCCTCATTGTGTCTTTCACTGCTGCCTCTGTATCGGTCATGGCCTTCCCACCTAAACCCTGTCAGTCCAGGAAACACAAACCAAAACAAACCCTCAACAGGCACCAGAACACTGGTAGAACACCACGCACTCCCTTCACTAGCCTGTCAGTTCCTCTGCCTAGGTCTCCAAGTCTCCTCCGCAAACTCCCCCTGCAAATTCCCCTGTTTACAGCTCTGTTTGCTGGCTCCTGTGCCGCTGCAGCTGTCTATGTAAAAGAACTAAAAAAGAGCCACTGTGGCTTAATAACCATGTAAAAGAAGCAGTGCGAGATAAAAAGGCATCTTTTAAAAAGTGGAAGTCAAATCCCAGTGAGGTAAATAGAAAGGAGCATAACACTGCCAAATTAAGTGTAAAAAAGTAATAAGAAAAGCCAAAGAGGAATTTGAAGAGTGGCTAGCTAAAAACTCAAAAGGTAATAACAAAATGTTTTTTAAGTCCATCAGAAGCAGAAAGCCTGCTAAACAACCAGTGGGGCTCCTGGGCGATCGAGATTAAAAAAAGCACTTAAAGATGATCAAGTCATTGCAGAGAAACTAAATGAAATCTTTGCTTCAGTTTTCATGGCTGAGGATGTTAGGGAGGTTCCCAAACCTAAGCCATCCTTTGTAAGTGACAAATCTGAAGAATTGTCACAGATTGAAGTTTCATTAGAGGAGGTTTTGGAATTAATTGATAAAGTTAACACTAACAAGTCACCGGGACCTGATTGGAATTCACCCAAGAATTCTGAAAGAACTCAAATGTGAAATTGTGGAACTATTAACTATGGTTGGAACCTGTCCTTTAAATCAGGTTCTGTACCCAATGACTGGAAGATAGCTAATGTAACGCCAATATTTAAAGAGGTGATCCTGGCAATTACATACTGGTAAATGTAACATCAGTACCAGGTAAATTAGTTGAAACAATAGTAAAGAATAAAATTGTCAGACACATGGTAGAACATAAATTGCTGGGCAAAAGTCAACATGGCTTCTGTAAAGAGAAATCATGTTTTACTAATCTAATAAAGTTCTTTGAAGGGGTCAACAAACATGTGGACGAGGGGGATCCAGTGGACATAGTGTACTTAGATTTCCAAAAAGCCCTTGACAAGGTCCCTCACCAAAGGTTCTTATGTAAATTAAATTGTTATGGAATAAGAGGGAAGATCCTTTCATGGATTGAGAACTGGTTAAAAGACAGGGAACAAAGGGTAGGAATAAATGGTAAATTTTCAGAACGGAGAGTGGTGTTCCCCAAGGGTCAGTCCTAGGACCAATCCTATTTAATTTATTCATAAATAATCTGAAGAAATGGGTAAACAATGAGGTGGCAAAGTTTGCAGACGATACCAAATTGCGCAAGATAGTTAAGACCAAAGTAGACTGTGAAGAACTTCAAAAAGATCTCACAAAACTAAGTGATTGTGCAACAAAATGACAAATGAAATTTAATGTGGATAAATGTAAAGTAATGCACATTGGAAAAAATAACCCCAACTATACATACAATATGATGGGGGCTAATTTATCTACAGCTGATCAGGAAAGAGATCTTGGAGTCATCGTGGATAGTTCTCTGAATATATCCACACAGTGTACAGCGGCAGTTAAAAAAGAAAATAGGATTTTAGGAATCACTAAAAAAGAGATAGAGAATAAGATGAAGAATATATTATTGCCCATATATAAATCCATGGTATGTCCATATTTTCAATACTGTGTACAGATGTGGTCTTCTCATCTCAAAAAAGATATACTGGCATTAGAAAAGGTTGAGAAAAGGGCAACTAAAATGATTAGAGTTTGGAACGGGTCCCATATGAGAAGAGATAAAAGAGGCTAGGACTTTTCATCTTAGAAAAGAGGAGGGCCTTGCGCTTGTTGCAGTCAGTTTTGGGGACACTCATTTTAGCAGTTCCCTGCCTTTGAACTGCTCTGTGCAGCTGGTGGATGCAAAGTGTATTCTGCCCTGCAGTGTCACGTGCGAGTCCCTTCTCAGTGACCTTTTTACAGGCCAGCCCCAGAAATGGTCTCAGTTCTATCTATCCGCATCTCCTATTGCCCTTGCAACACCTTAGCTGGGTCAGGACTGTCCCTGTTGACCTGGGCTCTGAGTATGATTCCTTGTCTTTGCCAAACCTCTGGGTTTCCAAGGGCCTTGTGAGATGTCTGCAATGGCCTTACAAGAGCTGGTCGTAGCAGAGCTTGGCCCAGATAACAGCAGTAAAGATCTGCCTGGTGATGTGTCCAGAGATCACTGCTAGGGCCTGGCAGCTTGCATCTGGCTCATGGGAGTGTAGTGAACAACAGTTAGTTTACCAGGCCCATATGATGGGGATGGAAATAGCATTAGTTCAGATGTCGAAGATTTCCCGTGGTAACATGCACACATATATTGAACCTAGAGAGAGTCATTTTTTGCCCAAATATTTATTTTGATGTAAAATGGCTTTTTCTGTCACAGAAATAAATATTTTGTGCATTTTTTGTCTCCATTCCAATTGGCTCCTGGCTAAACCACCATAATGGGAAAAAAGTAGGGCCACCTCCTATCCCAATCTTTCTCCTCAACTGGCAACACAGACTTGAGTTCCAGCAGGATTCTCAATTGTGACTTTAGCAGTATACATGAGACTAGTGTAAAGTGGAAAAAGATGACTAAGACAAATCTGAGAGGAGAAAAGGGACAAATCTCATAGTATAATAAAAGTGCACAATTAACCTGAGCTGGGATTTTCCAAGGAGCCTAGGTACACAACTCTTATAAAACCCAGCCCTGGTTAAAACTTGAATTTTCTCATAAGAAATTTTAAGTGAATGATGTTCACCAGGTTTTGAACAGATCCAGAGAGTGGGATATCAAGGAAGCTTTATAAGAAGGAAGAAAAAAAAAGATGCCGAAGATATGGCAAGACACAGCAACACACAGCAATCTCCAGTAAAAGAGTGGAGATACCATGAAGTTAAGCATTTTGCAGTATTATACAGAGTATCAAGAAAAGAAGACACAGTCCGGGCTGGACTGTCATCATGTGTGAATGATTCCATATTATTCTTAGGAGAGAAACTTCAATGAACACATAATCCTGTGGTATACAAACATGAATTGAAAGAGATGATATTTTAAATTTGGATAAAGTACAATAATAAAAATAAATATAGCCTACTCCAACATGTAAAAATATTTAGACACGTGCCTGTGACACCAGCACTGATTAAGCCAATTGGCACAGCCCGAATTAATTCTAAAGGATATATGCTAAAATAAAAATAATAAAAATCTTAGTAACAAAAATTGAGCACAGAACAATAGCTGAGATTTTCAAAGCCACCCAGGGAATTGAATGCACAGTTCTAATTACTCCTTCATGGTAAGTAGCAGAAACTCCAGAAAGACTTCTATACAGACATTGAGGCCACCTTCAGTGATTCCTAGACAATTCTTAACTGACAAGTCCTCAGTTTGAAACACAGCCTCCTGCACAAGGCAATCCGCAGGAAAACTATGACCATAGCCTGAAACACCTATAATCTCTCCTTAAAATGTTTCAGATCCTCAGCTGTTATAAATCCACTGAAGTCACTGGAGGTATGTCAGTTTTCACCCGCTGAAAAACTGGCCCTTAACCTTAAGAACAGAACGACTGACTCCACGTTGTGAATTCTTTAAATAGGTCAGAAAAAAAAAGATTTACCTGGAAGTGATCTGAATTCTAACTTCAACTTTTGTGTTTTAATGGCTGATATTATCTGGAATTGTCTGGATTGAAGCTGGGATTTTAAAGTGGATTTAAGAGTGGTAGGTTCCCAAATTCCATAGACTTGAATACCTCACTCCTGTGAACTGCTCTGAAAATCCAGAAACAGAAGTGGGGATGTGCAGTCAATGTCAAACCATAAAACTTAACATGTTATATTTTGAGATTTCAAGGGAAGAGATTCAATCAGCTATGAACCATCCCTTCGTCCCTGGTATCTACTCACCAGGACACAAGCAGATCCTGTTGAACTGAGCAAGAGATTCTCATATGGGACCTACTCCAATGGCCACAGAACTCAGTGGGAACCTTTACCAATTCATTCCATGGTCATTGGATCAATTCCATACTGAAGGGAAAAGGTTAGAGGAAGGGCTGGAAAACTGAGAGGAAGGAGAAAGCACTCACAGTTCAAGAAGAAGAAGAGACAAAACAAACATCTTCCCTCCGCTTCAGCATGCAGAAAGGGTGCAGAATTTGGAAAGACAGAGAGAGAAAGAGATGTATTAAATCATAGTTGATAGTTGACCCAATATATCCAATGTTGTCACATAGAGTCAAAAGGGTCTCTTGTGCACCTTTCTGTCAATGTCTGCATCCTGATGTTGCATTTACGTGTCATAATATTACCTCAAGTTAGCATTATTCCATGGCACAATCACTTCAAAGCAACAACAGAGACCAGGATGGTAAAGCTTTTCTTTGCAGCTTTGTTCAGACACAAAGGGCCAGATTTTTAAAGATATTTGGCATCTAGTGGGAGTTTCAAAAGCACCTGGGCACCTAAAACCCATTGAAAGTCTGGCTAGGTATCTAAATACCTTTAAAAATCTGGCCGAAAGTGACTCTCCATTTCGTAATCTAAGATGTACATCTGCAAATCCACTGCTGTGTGAGATGGACCTAGACACGCTTTGCAGGATTCTAGATGTTTTACTTCTTTCCTCTCTTGTTACTAATGGTGGTTGGGGTTGCTTGGCAACACCATGACAGAATATCTTTGGAGATAATTCCCTTGGGGTCACTAAAACATATATAAGTAATTGCAGTATGGCACTTTGGGAATCCTGCTTAGATTGTGCCATTTGCTTCTATCCAGGTGAGTTAGGCAGAGTTTTGTAAGGGGGAGATTGGGGGAAAAAATTCTCTGTTTCTTGTTTCCACTGCCATTTTTAGTAGATTAATTAATGGAACATGTCTGAATCAAATCAAAGCCAGCTGGCCAGATCCTAAGCACGTATAAAGCAGTACAGAAAATGCAGAACTCAATGGAGCTACACAGATTTATCCAAGCTGTGGGTCTGGCCCATTGAATCCAACGTAGCTATGGATGATTGACACCATCTGGGGACCTGGTTCAATATGATAGGGTGCGTTTGTTTGAGTTGGGGGCAGTGCATCTAACACATATCATTGTTTCCTTTCACATGTATTTTCATGTGCTTGTGTGTGGCTAGACCTGTATTGTCAGGAATTTGTGTGGATGAGTTTGTAGATATGTGTGAGTGAGATCATATTTTTGTAGGTTTTTTTTTGTTCATATGTTTGTGTGCATGATTCTGTTTGCAGCTTTCTATGTGTCATTGGGTTTTTATGATGATATCCTTGTGTCAATCACACCCTGTCATAAACAGATAGCTAAGGGTTAATGTCTCTTTCATCTGAAGCACCTGACCAGAGGACCAATCAGGAAACCGGATTTTTTCAACTTTGGGTGGAGGGAATTTTGTGTCTGAGGTCTTTGTTGTCTGTCCCTTTCTTTTTATATAAAGCTTTCTTTTTGAGACCTGTTGGAGTTTTCTTTTCTGGGAAATTTCAGGGAAATTGAGTCTGTACTCACCAGGGAATTGGTGGGAGGAAGAAATCAGGGGGAGATCTGTGTGTGTTGGATTTGCTAGCCTGATTTTGCATTCCCTCTGGGTGAAGAGGAAAGTGCTTTTGTTTCCAGGACTGGGAACGGAGAGGGGGAGTCACTCTGTTTGGATTCACAGAGCTTGTGTCTGTGTATCTCTCCAGGAGCACCTGGAGGGGGGAAGGGAAAAAGGATTATTTCCCTTTGTTGTGAGACTCAAGGGATTTGGGTCTTGGGGTCCCCAGGGAAGGTTTTTCAGGGGGGACCAGAGTGCCCCAAAACACTCTAATTTTTTGGGTGGTGGCAGCAAGTACCAGGTCCAAGCTGGTAACTAAGCTTGGAGGTTTTCATGCTAACCCCCATATTTTGGACGCTAAGGTCCAAATCTGGGACTAAGTTACGACATGGTGTGCAGCGGTTACAGGATAGACAAAATCCAGAAGCCAGTAGGAATATTATATTTTTCTTTTCTCTGCTAAGGCCTTTTTAGAAGAGACAAACAGTTTGGTTTTAAAAGGGAACCAGAGAGAATTTTTTTTTCTGCTCTCTCTGGCAGTTTGTAGCTTGCATCTTAAGCAAGAAACCATTAAGGTGCTATTAAGAGTCTTTTGTCACACAATAGCACTCCCATTGAGAGTCATTACCAGCACTATATACATGCAAATAAAGTGGTTTTTCAGGTTTACATAACATTGAAGATTAGCTAAAGGCTCTGTTGCTAGGCAGACCCCAGGAGGCAACAGAGCCTGCAGTTCAGAAGATAAACACCGGAGGGCACCCCAACACAAGAAAACAGGAACCATGACTTCTAAGGCAAAAATTGAGGCCGAAAGACAAGTCAGAGAAGCTGAACACAGGCGACAACTGGAAATAAAACAAACAGAGATGGAAATAAGAGAGAGAGAAAGAGAGGCAGCCTACCAAAGAGAACAGGCAGCCAAAGAGGTGGCCCACAGAAGGAAGCAAGAAGAAGAAGAGGCGGCCCACCGCCGAGACATGGAAAAACAACAAAAAGAAATGGAAAAAACAACAAAAAGAAAATGAAGAGAAGGAAAAACAGAGAAAACCTGAACTGGACTTGGCAAAAGCTGGGCTGCATGTGCCAGCCAACCCTAAAAACCTGGCGCCAATTATTGCTCCACAGCACAGGAAATTTCCCACCTACAAACCAGGTGATGACACCGAGGCCTTCTTGGAAAATTTTGAAAGAGGCTGTCTTGGGTACAGCATCCCCGAAGACCAGTACATGGTAGAATTGAGGTCACAGCTCAGTGGACCTTTAGCAGAGGTGGCAGCTGAAATGCCTAAGCAGCAAATGAATGACTATAAACTTTTTCAAACCAAGGCCAGATACAGAATGGGGATAACCCCAGATCATGCCCGTCGGCGCTTCAGAACCCAAAAGTGGAAACCAGATGTGTCATTTCCCAAACACGCCTACTACGTTGCAAAAAACTATGAGGCCTGGTTAACAGGACACAACTTTCAAACCTTGGAAGAACTGCACCTCCTCATACAAATGGAGCAGTTCTTGGATGGTGTTCCTGAAGACATCACACGGTACATACAAGATGGAAAACCCAAAGATCTCGCTGAGGCGGGGGAGATTGGAGCCAGATGGATGGAAGTGGTAGAAAGCAAGAAAGCTACTGTCAAGGGGAACGAATACCACAGAGGGCACACCGGCCATAAACCCTACAACCGAGGACAGCCAAAGACCCCACATATCACCCAAGTAAAGCCACAGACACCCTACTCTTCCACCTCACCAGTCTCCAGTAACTCACCTCAGCCCAGTGACCCATCAGATGGAAGATGCTTTAAGTGTAATGAACTGGGACATATCAAGGCCAACTGTCCAAAGAACACCATGCGAGTGCAATTCATTACATCACCATCACACCAAAGATCCCCAGGCCCAGATGCCTCTCAAATACCCTTGGAACGAAGGGAAAATTTGAGAGTGGGCGGAAAGAAGGTTACTGCGTGGAGAGACACGGGGGCACAAGTGTCAGCTATCCACCAATCCTTCGTTGACCCCAAATTCATCAACCCAAAGGCCAAAGTTACAATTTACCCCTTCATGTCAAAAGCTGTAGACTTACCTACAGCTAAACTGCCTGTCCAGTACAAAGGCTGGTCAGGAATGTGGACTTTTGCAGTCTATGACAATTATCCTATCCCCATGCTACTGGGGGAAGACTTGGCCAACCAGGTGAGGCGGGCCAAGAGAGTGGGAATGGTTACACGTAGCCAAACCAGGCAAGCTTCCAGACCCATTCCTGTTCCTGAGCCGTCCACAGAGGCCCCGTCTGTGTTACCAGAGACCCAGACAGAGGTAGTGGACCCGGATTCCATGCCAACTACTGAAACAGCCACAACACCTCCAGTCCCAGGCCCGGAACTGGAACAGCAACCAGCACCAGCAAGTGCAACCACATCTTCAAACTCAAAGCCAGAGGGCGTCAGCGAGCGAAAACTGGCAGAAGCAACAGACAGCCATACCCAAAAGGCTCAGCCGGAGCCTGAAATAACCTCAGGTGCACCAGCGGAGAGCGGTTCACCAGCACCGGAAACAACCCCATCACCTATATTGCTTCCAGAGGGACCAAGCCCAAGTCCACAGTCTGAGGAAGAACTGGTGACCCCAGCCTCAAGGGAACAGTTCCAGACTGAGCAGGAAGCAGATGACAGCCTTCAGAAAGCTTGGGCGGCGGCACGGAGCACCCCACCGCCTCACAGCTCTTCTAATCGATCCCGGTTTATTATAGACCAAGGACTTTTATACAAGGAAATTCTTTCTGGTGGACACCGGGAAGAATGGCAGCCGCAAAAACAGTTGGTGGTTCCAACTAAGTACCGGGGGAAGCTCTTAAGCTTAGCCCATGATCATCCCAGTGGCCATGCTGGGATGAACAGAACCAAGGACCGGTTGGGGAAGTCCTTCCACTGGGAGGGGATGGGCAAGGACGTTGCCAAGTATGTCCGGTCTTTTGAGGTATGCCAAAGAGTGGGAAAGCCTCAAGACCAGGTCAAGGCCCCTCTCCAGCCACTCCCCATAATTGAGGTCCCATTTCAGCGAGTAGCTGTGGATATTCTGGGCCCTTTCCCAAAAAAGACGCCCAGAGGAAAGCAGTACGTACTAACTTTAGTGGACTTTGCTACCCGATGGCCGGAAGCAGTAGCTCTAGGCAACACCAGGGCTAACACTGTGTGCCTGGCCCTAACAGACATCTTTGCCAGGGTAGGTTGGCCCTCCGACATCCTTACAGATTCAGGGTCTAATTTCCTGGCAGGGACCATGGAAAAAACTGTGGGAAACTCATGGGGTGAATCACTTGGTTGCCACCCCGTACCACCATCAAACCAATGACCTGGTGGAAAGGTTCAATGGAACTTTGGGGGCCATGATACGAAAATTCATCAACGAATTCTCCAATAATTGGGACCTAGTGTTGCAGCAGTTGCTGTTTGCCTACAGGGCTGTACCACATCCCAGTTTAGGGTTTTCACCATTTGAACTTGTGTATGGTCACGAGGTTAAGGGACCATTACAGTTGGTGAAGCAGCAATGGGAGGGGTTTACGCCTTCTCCAGGAACTAACATTCTGGACTTTGTAAGCAACCTTCAAAGCACCCTCCGACACTCTTTAGCCCTTGCTAGAGAGAACCTAAAGGATGCTCAAGAAGAGCAAAAGGCCTGGTATGACAAACATGCCAGAGAACGTTCCTTCAAGGTAGGAGACCAGGTTATGGTCTTGAAGGCGCAACAGGCCCATAAGATGGAAGCATCATGGGAAGGGCCATTCACGGTCCAAGAGCGCCTGGGAACTGTAAACTACCTCATAGCATTTCCCAATTCCTCACTAAAACCTAAAGTGTACCCTGTTAATTCTCTCAAGCCTTTCTATTCCAGAGATTTACAGGTTTGTCAGTTTACAGTCCAGGGAGATGATGCTGAGTGGCCTGACGGTGTCTACTACGACGGGAAAAAAGACGGTGGCGTGCAAGAGGTGAACCTCTCAACCACCCTGGAACGTCTGCAGCGGCGACAAATCAAGGAGCTGTGCACTAGCTTTGCCCCATTGTTCTCAGCCACCCCAGGACGGACTGAACGGGCATACCACTCCATTGATACAGGTAATGCTCACCCAATCAGAACCCCACCCTACCGGGTGTCTCCTCATGCCCAAGCTGCTATAGAACGGGAGATCCAGAACATGCTACAGATGGGTATAATCCGCTCATCTACCAGTGCATGGGCATCTCCAGTGGTTCTGGTACCCAAACCAGATGGGGAAATACGCTTTGCGTGGACTTCCGTAAGCTAAATGCGGGTAACTCGTCCGGACAACTATCCAATGCCACGCACCGATGAGCTATTGGAGAAGTTGGGACGTGCCCAGTTCATCTCTACAATAGACTTAACCAAGGGGTACTGGCAAGTACCGCTAGATGAACCTGCCAAGGAGAGGTCAGCATTCTCACCCATTCGGGGGTGTATGAATTCAATGTCCTTCCTTTCGGCCTTCGAAATGCACCCGCCACCTTCCAGAGGCTGGTAGATGGTCTACTAGCTGGACTGGGAGAATTTGCAGTTGCCTACCTCGATGATGTGGCCATTTTTTCAGACTCCTGGCCCGAACACCTACTACACCTGGAAAAGGACTTTGAGCGCATCAGGCAGGCAGGACTAACTGTTAAGGCCAAAAAGTGTCAAATAGGCCAAAACAGAGTGACTTACCTGGGGCACCAGGTGGGTCGAGGAACCATAAACCCCCTACAGGCCAAGGTGGATGCTATCCAAAAGTGGCCTGTCCCAAGGTCAAAGAAACAGGTCCAATCCTTCTTAGGCTTGGCCGGATACTACAGGCGATTTGTACCACACTACAGCCAAATCGCTGCCCCACTGACCGACCTGACCAAAAAGACCCAGCCGAATGCAGTTAAGTGGACTGATGAGTGTCAAAGGCCTTTACCCAGCTTAAGGCGATGCTCATGTCTGACCCTGTGCTCAGGGCCCCGAACTTTGACAAGCCATTCCTAGTAACCACAGATGCATCTGAGCGTGGTATAGGAGCAGTGCTCATGCAGGAAGCAACAGATCACAACTTCCATCCTGTCGTGTTTCTCAGCAAGAAACTGTCTGAGAGGGAAAGTCACTGGTCAGTCAGTGAAAAGGAATGCTATGCCATTGTGTACGCCCTGGAAAAGCTACGCCCATATGTTTGGGAACGGCGGTTCCAACTACAAACTGACCATGCTGCACTAAAGTGGCTTCATACTGCCAAGGGGAACAACAAGAAACTTCTTCGTTGGAGTTTAGCTCTCCAAGATTTTGATTTTGAAATTCAACACATCACAGGAGCTTCTAACAAAGTTGCTGATGCTCTCTCCCATGAGAGTTTCCCAGAATTCAGTAGTTAAAAGTGTTCTTAAAATGTAGAAGTCTGTTAGTTATATACTTAGTAGTATATGTAAAGGTGTATGTGTTGTAGTAATCTGTTTATTTTACAGTTCTAGAAGGAAATCGCCGCCAGTGAGCTTCCCCACTGTCTGCAATTTGGGGGGCGTGTCATAAACAGATAGCTAAGGGTTAATGTCTCTTTCATCTGAAGCACCTGACCAGAGGACCAATCAGGAAACCGGATTTTTTCAACTTTGTGTGGAGGGAATTTTGTGTCTGAGGTCTTTGTCTGTCTGCCTGCTTTCTCTGAGCTTTGGAGAAGTAGTTTCTGCTTTCTAATCTTCTGTTTCTGAGTGTAAGGACAAAGAGATCAGATAGTAAGTTATATGGTTTCTTTTCTTTGGTATTTGCATGAATATAAGTGCTGGAGTGCTTTGATTTGTATTCTTTTGAATAAGGCTGTTTATTCAATATTCTTTTAAGCAAAAAAAATCTGGTTTCCTGATTGGTCCTCTGGTCAGGTGCTTCAGATGAAAGAGACATTAACCCTTAGCTATCTGTTTATGACACACCCGTATGTTCATAAATATGTGTCTGACTGCATTTGTCTGTTCAGCTGTGCCATTGTGATTGACTGTGGGTTTCTGTGCAAGATTGTCGTTTGTGAATGTATGTTCATCCATGTGTGTTTAATTGGTTTTTGAAAGGGATTTTCCGAAGACACTAAATGAACAAGGAGCACAAGTCCCACGGAACCGCCAGAGACGTGTACCTCTGTCTCTCCAAGCAAACCCCACCCAAAGTCTGAGGATGTGAGTTGGCAGATTGTGTCTTTGTGTTTGTGTCTGTTTGTGTGTCAAAGAATGATAGTATTGGCTAGGACCTTGAGAAGTCATCAAATCCAGCACCCTGCACTGACGCAGGCGCAAGAAAACCTGGACCGTCCCTGACAAGTGTTTTTCCACTCTCTTCTTATATATTTCTAGTGATGAGGATTGCACAACCTCCCTTGGAAGCCTATTCCCTGATTTAATGATAGAGACATGGTGGGTGAGGTAGTATCTTTTATTGGACCACCTTCTGCTAGTGAGAGAGACAAGCTTTCAAGCTGACACAGAGCTCTTCTTCAGGTAATTATTTCATGAGGTTATTGTGTTTGTATCTGTACGTTGTGCAATATGTGAAGGGTATTGGAATTGGAAAAGGTTCAGAAAAGGGCAACAAACATGATTAGGGGTATGGAATGGCTGCCATATGAGGTAAGATTAATAAATTTTCAGTTTGGGAAGAGACAACTAAGGGGGATATGATAGAGGTCTATAAAATCATGACTGGTGTGGAAAAAGTAAATAAGGAAGTGTTATTTACTCCTTCTCATAACACAGGAACTAGGGGTCACCAAATGAAATTAATAGGCAGCAGGCTTAAAACAAACAAAAGGAAGTATTTGTTTACACAAAGCACAGTCAACCTGTGGAGCTCTTTGCCAGAGGATGTTGTGATGGTCAAGACTATCACAGGGTTCAGACAAGAACTAGATAAATTCATGTAGGATAGGTCCATCAATGGCTATTAGCTAGGATGGACAGGGATAGTGTCCAGTTTGCCAGAAGCTGGAAATGGGCGACAGGGAAGGGATCACTTGATGATTGCCTGTTCTGTTCATTCCCTCTGTGGCACCTGGCACTGGTCTCTGTCAGAAGACAAGATACTTGGCTAGATGGACCTTTTGTCTGACTCAGTATGGCAGTTCTTATGTTTTTATGTAGTTTTAAAGAGGACAGGATCCATTGTTCTCCATGTCCACTGAGGACAGGACAAAGAGACATTGTTTTTATTTCCCGCTAGACAGTTTCAGGTTAGATATTAAGAAAAACTTTCTAACTAAAAGGATAGTTAAGCACTGGAACTGGTCAGCCAGGGAGGTTGTGAGATACTCGTCACTCGAGATTTTTAAAAAACAGGTTGGACAAACCTGCTAGACTTGATCTAAGTTTAGTTGGTCTTGCCTCAGCACAAGGAGCTAGACTAGATGACCTCCTGAGATCTCATCCAGCCGTACATTTATGCAATTCTGTGTCTATTTATATCTGTGGATTTGTTTGTGTCAGACTATTGGGCTTGTATGTTTATACTAAGCCCACAATTTTCAAAGGCAATGATTGGCCAGATTTTTAAAGCTATTTAGAAACCTAGTGGGATTTTCAAACATCTACGTGTCTAACACACATTGAAATCATTTGAACCTTAGTGATTTTGGATGTCTCCATTTTCAGTTGTCTAATCTGTGATGCCTTAAATGGGGAAGATTTTCAGAAACTACTGAGCACCCACCCGCTGAAAAATCATGTCCGTTTACTATGACTTAAATTGGGCGACTCTAATCTTTTAGGCTGCTTTGAAAAATCTTACTCAGAGAGGGAGATTTTTCAAAGGCACAAGAGATAGCTAGGCATCCAGCTCCCATTTCAAAGGCAGCCCATGTCTTTAAAAATCCTCCTCGTCCACCAGTGCCAACTCTGAATGCCATATTAAATATGTTATCTGGGCTTCTGCTCATCTGGGCAGCCCCATATTTTACAGTTCCCATCCCTCCCTTATGTCTGTCAGGCCTCTGCATCCCAAGGCAAATCTATAGTTTCTGGGAACTCAGTATAACTTAACTAATCATGTGAGTCAGGTCTTCTCTAAATAAACACTTAGTTTGCCACAAGCTGGGGTGTTCTACCATGCATAAAATATCTAAGTGGATGCTGCTGCTGTGCAATAATAGCTCCCAAGTACACTTTGAGCTGCAAAGCAGACTAGCTCAAAGCACACTAGGGGAACTGTTAGCATGCGGCAGCAATGTCCAGACGTACTCTGGGTACACAGCAGGCTAGTGTGGAGTAGGTTTACACCCCATCACTTAGTGTCCACATAGCTGCTCCCTCAGTGGTGGTCTGAAAGTCTTGTGGTTTGCGTGCTTTATAGCACAGGTGAGAGAGGGATATTAATTAGGTAAGGAAGTGAGAGTAGGGGGTGGCCCTAGAGAGGAAGGAGATAGCAAGTGGGAGAAAAGAAAGAAAGAAAGAAAGAAAGAAAGAAAGAAAGAAAGAAAGAAAGAAGGCTAATACAGTCCTGATAAAGATGGTAGATAGATAGATAGAGAGTGAGTGAGTGAGTGAGTGAGCAATTAAGAAGAGATGTGGGGAACGAGTTCATTCATTCTTCTACTGCTTAATAGTATTATTCAGTTTATCTATGTCATATTCAGTGATGTACCTGGGTATGAACCCAGGCGGGATGTAGACGAGGAAATGGTGTGCACTGACTGTCTGGGAGGTGGCATGGAAAATGCACAGAGGCGGCAGTGGGAAAGATTGGTATGAAAATGTTCCACACACCAGCCATGGGAGAATGTTGCAGAGCTTTTATGAATTTGGTACCAGATCTGTACAGAAGGACTGTCCTGAGACAGGATTCCTCCTGTATTGCCCAGCCCTGAAATGCAATAGCGTCCCACAGTCCTATAGATAGGGATTAGTCTCGCCTAGATCAATGAGGAATTTGTCTGCAACTCAAAATTGTATTGAGTAGAAATAGCTAAGCACACAAAACCACAGACATGCACAAACATATACAGACACAGAATCCACGCAAATATGCTACTGCACATACACACATGCAAACACAATTAAACACATGCTGACATTACAACAAATGCACACATAACACACACAAATACATGCACATTGAAATACACGTATGCAGATACTACCAGAATCACACACAAAAGCACACACAACTGATCAAACATCTACATACAAAGTAGCAAAAATTCATACCTGTTTGCAAACACAATTGAACACCAGTAAGCACTACCACAATCACACAGAATCACATATACAGTCACATATGTGAACAACACCACACACAGCACAACCATATCCATATACAATAGAAAACAGGCACTACTGCAATCACACACACAAAAACAAGCATACACCTAAGAACATAAGAACGACCATGCTGGGTCAGACAAAAGGTCCATCTAGCCAAGTATCTTGTCTTTGAACAGTGGCCAATGCCAGGTGCCACAGAGGGAATGAACAGAACAGTAATCATCAAGTGATCCATTCCCATTGCTCATTCCCAGCTTCTGGCAAACAGAGGCTAGGGACACCATCCCTGCCCATCGTGGCTAATAGTCATTGATGGACCTATCCTACATGAATTTATCTAGTTCTTGTCTGAACCCTGTGATAGTCTTGACCATCACAACATCCTCTGGCAAAGAGCTCCACAGGTTGACTGTGCTTTGTGTAAACAAATACTTCCTTTTGTTTGTTTTAAGCCTGCTGCCTATTAATTTCATTTGGTGACCCCTAGTTCTTGTATTATGAGGAGTAAATAATACTTCCTTTTTTTACTTTCTGCACACTAGTCATGATTTTGTAGACCTCTGTCATATCACCCCTTAGTTGTCTGTTTTCCAAGTTGCAAAGTCCCAGTCTTAGTCTCTCCTCATACCACAGCCTTTCCATACCCCTAATCATGTTTGTTGCCCTTTTCTGAACCGTTTCCAATTCCAATATATCTTTTTTGAGACGGGGTGACCACATCTGCATGAAGTATTCAAGAACTGGCATACAATGGACTTATATAGAGGCAATATGATATTTTGTCTTATTATCTATCCCTTTCTTACTGAGTACCAACATTCTGTTCTCTTCTTTGATTGCCGCTGCACACTGAGTGGATGTTTTCAGATGACTGCTGGTGCATATTGAATGGATGTTTTCAGAACACACACAATCATATATATGCACAATAAAACTCTCTCACACACAAACACACACAACCAGATACACTAACAAACACAATTATGCAATCAAACACAAATACACACATGAAGAGACATACAGATTCACTTTTCTGCCTTTATATTGCACAATTTAAGCTGAAATTATCCCCTAAAGTGTTCTGTCTTACTTCATAAACAACCTAAATCTGAGTTTTTCAAAAACTACCTAAGGGATTTAGATGCCCAGTCCCCATAAACTGTAATAAGGTCAGGGCATCCAAATCCTCTACATTGCTTTGAAACCTCAGCCTCATTCTTTAAATTAATTGCCTTTCGAGTCATCCCTCTCAACTGTGAAGAAAATGGCAAATGAAACTGCCCCAACTGAGTTCATCATCATGGGGTTCTCCAGCCTCCATCAGCTGCAGTTTTTGTCTTTGGTGTCTTCTTGGTCACCTACCTGTGCACCCTGGTGAGGAACATCTCCATCAGCACCATGGTCTGCAAGGATGCCCAGCTCTGTACCTCCATATACTTTTTCCTGGGGAACCTCTCTTTCCTGGACTTATGTTACACCACCACCAATGTCCCCCAGATGTTGGTTCACCTGCTGGTGGACAGGAAGAGGATCAGCTATGCAGGATGCATTACCTAGCTCTATTTTTTCCTGGCCTGTGTGGGCACGGAGTGTATCCTCCTGGTGGAGATGGCTTATGACCACTATGTGGCAATATGCAACCCCTTGCACTACTTGGTCATCATGAGACAATCCCTCTGCTTCCAGCTGGCTGGTGCTGCTTGGGCCAGTGGCTTCCTCAACTCTGCAGTGCACACATTTTCGGCTGCCCTTCTGTGGAGCCAACCAGATCAACTACTTCTTCTGCGACATCCCGCCCCTCCTCAAGCTCTCCTGTGGAGACACCTCCCTCAATGAGATTATCCTGCTTGCCGTCGGAGTCTTCATTGGGTGGATCCCATTCCTGTGCATCGTCCTGTCTTACATCTACATCATCTCCACCATGTTGAAGATACGCTCCACAGAGGGGAGGCTCAAAACTTTCTCCAGCTGAGGGTCCCACCTGACCATTGTCCTGCTGTATTATGGGAGCTCCATCTTCACCTATTTGTCAGGCCCATATCCAGCTAATCGCTGGACAGTGACAGACTGATCTCAGTGCTTTACAGCATAGTAACCCCCACGTTGAACCCAATGATCTACACGCTGAGGAACAAAGATGTGAAGGGGGCTCTGAGAAAAGTTTTCATGGGGAAATTGTGTTTGCAATGAAAGTGGCAAATTTCCACCCATTGGTCTAGGGGGCTGCTCGATATTATCTGGGTGCTAAAGTTCTCTCCTTTGTGCTTTCCTATCTATGTTCAGTAGAATTGCTGAAAACACAAAAAAATAAAATTTACTTTAATATACAATAAAAACCTAGACATTATTTTAATTTGGAACATTTAAATAGTCCGATTTTTGTCTTCTTTGATTAAACTTTGTAATGTATTACTAATAACAGGGTTTTTATTTACAATATTTAAGTGAAATTGTGTTCAAAATAATTCTCAAAATGGTTAGCACAATTTTTCATTTACTGAAACTGCTTAGGTAAATATAAAAATAATAAACTATTTCAATAAATATTTATATCACAAAAATAATTGCAACCCCCCTCCCCCCCAGAGGATATATGAAACACTCAAATATGTTACTGATCAGCAGGGAAAGGGGAGGTTGTGAATATTTATGGGTTTAATTATTGACTCTATTAAAATTCTAACTTCATCAAATTTATAGTGCAGAGGTTTTGTTTATTTTTTTCTATGCACTGTTCATGGACTTTGCAGAGTGAGAAATCAAACCGTGACAGAATTCATTCTCCTGGGATTTGGGGATCTCCCAAAGCTGCAGATATTTCTCTTCCTGCTGTTTCTAGTGATCTACATTGTTACCATGGAGGGGAACATCCTCATCATGGCACTAGTTGTGGCTGATCAGCACCTTCACATCCCCATGTACTTCTTCCTGGGGAACTTGACCTTCTTGGAGACCTGCTACACCTCCACCATCCTGCCCAGGGTGCTGGCTAGTCTCTTTACTGGGGATAGAACTATTTCTGTTAACAGCTGCATCACTCAGTTCTATATTATTGCTTCTCTGGTGTGTACGGAATGTTATCTCTTATCCATGATGGTTTACGATTCGTATTTAGCCATATGTAAATCGTTATTTTATGCAGCCATCATGAATAGTAGGTTATGTCTACATTTAGCGGCTGGGTCTTGGATGAGTGAGTTTCTGGCTAGCACCATAGTGATAATATTGCTGTCAGAATTGACTTTCCGCAGCGAAAATGAAATCAACAGTTTCTTTTACGATTCTTTTGTGGTCAGCTGCACTGAACTCAGTGGGTTGAAGGTGGTGGCTTTCATATGCTCCTTAGCTTTTTCCCTGGTTCCGTTTGTATTAACCCTGACATCCTATGTTTGCATCATCAAGAACATCCTGAGAATCCCGTCCAGTACTGGGAAACAAATGGCCTTTTCCACCTGCTCCTCTCACTTCACTGTGATTACAATTTACTGTGAGACCTTAATAAGTGTCTATATGCTAACAGATACCAATGCACCAAGAGCCCTATACACAGTGTTCTCTGTCTTTTACATTGTCTTGACTGCTCTGGTCAACCCACTTATCTACAACCTGGGACACAGAGAGGTCAAGGATGCCCCGAAGAAAGCTATCAGTAATATCATGGGTTTCTCAGAATCCAGATATTCAAGCTAACATGTTTACGGTAAAATAAAATACAAGGAGATTGGTCTGTGGTTCTTCCTTATTTATGCATGTGCCCCAGTGAAGTCACCAGACTCTACATGTGAATAAAGATTATGCACGGGATTTTCCATGGAGCCTAAGGAAATTGAGTAGGCTCACTGAAGGCTTGTCTACGTGGGCTGGGTGGTGGTGTTGCAGTATGGCAGGTGGGAATTCTAAAGCACATTAACATGCTGTGCATTCATTGATCTCTGGAGCTCCTCTAGGATGCTTTAAGGTAATGCTGTTTGCTCTTTGACTCCATTACAAATCCCAACTTCTGCACATAAAACCCTCTAGAAGAGATGGATAAGGGTGCAGACTGCAGGTGAGGGAGCCAGTGCTGCAAATTAAATTAATTTATCACATGCTTCTGCATTTCATAGCATCAGTGAAACTTCCATGAGTGTATGTAGAGCAGTGCGTTTGTCCCTTGTTATAAATTCCCGGATGAATGATCCCTGAGTACACAGTAAACGAGTTTGTACGTAACATATGTGAATATTTCTTTAATTTGTACATGACTGCTATTACTACTACAAATAGATCTTCTCCCTTCCGGGCTTCTCCTCTGATATCATCCACCACCACCAGGCTTCATGTTCTAGGCTCCTCACTTTCTGGCCTCTTGTCCCAGTCTCTTAGGCCAGTCAGTCCACGTTGTCTCCCTGAATCCCAGAGGCTCATCAGATGTGTTTTCCCTCCTCACCGAACACTATCCCTCTTCCCCACTGGCTCCTAGTCCCAGACTCCTTGTCTAGTCAGTCCCAGGCCCCTACATCCTCATTCATGTCATCTGATCTACCTGTTTCCTGCCCTTCATCAGGTCCCAATCCCAGTTCCTATTTTCAACCAGTCTTCCTCACCCAGCTAACAACCCCAGTCTCTCCCTTCAGCTCTCAGATCCAGTCTTCTTTCCAAAATCATTCCAGTCTCTCTTCACCACCTCCAACATTCCGGGCCCAACTTTGCCACAACTCCCAGGACCAGTTTCTATTCCCAGACATCACAGTCCCAGTCTCCATGTCCCTGCCTACTGCATTCCCTCATCCATGGCCTTGATCTTCTTCCCTATGCATTTGACTGAGATGGTGTCCTCCTCCAATGTTTTCTTGGCTTAGTGGAGTGAGGAGGGGGGCGTCTATGAGAACACAGGAGAGACAGGCTCCCTGATGTCATTTCTGGTGCCTGACATGAGTTGGGACAGACTGTTAAGCATAAGGGGTAAACATATTTTTGGGAGACCACTTAAAACAAAGTGGGCAATTGTTATGGCCTTCAAACAACCCCCCAGCCTCTCCAAATCATCATCAGAAGCATGTTCACCACAGACCAGGACTCACCAACTCAATGCAGCATCAGACTCCTCGAGAAGAGCAGATGCAAACCTGGCAGCCATATCTCCACTGCTACAATGATCAATATTCATAAATCTGTAAATCATGGACTCCACAGAGACACTGGTTTTATGGCTCATTGCAACAATTTGTAACACATCTCTTTGCCTGCTAATCCTTAATTTCCCACTTAATATTAAATGGCCTCCCACAGCATGTGTAAACCTCTTATGGTTAAAAATCTGTCCTAACTTGTATTTAGTTCAGACACTCTTCTTTCCTTCCCCAGACCTGAAGAAGAGCCCTGTGAAGCTCAAAAGCTTGTCCCTTCCACTGGCAGAAGTTGGTCCAAAAAATATATTGCCTCATCCATCTCGTATCTCTCATACTCTGGGACAAACACGGCTACTAAACTACTGCAAACAGACAGATGGAGATAATTTCCTCATTACAATTAAAAAAAAAAAGCAAAATTTGATCTAACTGAAAAGCAACACTGAGTAGATGATCCAGTCATGCCAGGTGCTAACTGGAGCTGCCTGGAAAAACAAGGTAACATTCGGACAAAATGTCGTGCGGGGGAAAATGTTTCCTCTTATTCACAGAAAAATGTTTTGATGGAAGTTTTTTTTTCCCTCTACCCGCTCTGATGCTCAGCCCTTCCTAAAAAGTGATGAGTGAGCAAAGAACCAGGCCAGATGTCTGTTGAGCATTGATCAAAGGGTTAAGTTATGGATTTCGCTCTCCACACATGTCCATTATACACTGCAGCAGTTCCACCACAGGGAGAGACTGCTGTGCACCATGGGAGATGTAGTGTGACCAGATAGGAAGGCCCATGGAGGAGAATGAAAACATGTGGGACTTGGAACTGCAGTTCCCATGGGATACAGCAGCAACTCCGAGAGACACAGAAGACAATGTCTACCAACCCAAGTCTACGCAAAACATTCAGTTTAGGGTCAACAAATGGAAATGTATAATTTAGATTCCAGAATGTAGAAATCCTTTGAAGTTCACATATCAGTTGTGAGGGTTTTTTTGGTGTATGTGTAAGTGTGTAAAGGGGGGAGTTAACATCTTGTTTTGTGAACATTTTTCATATATTAATGGAACTGTCGTGCCTTCACTTGAGTTTCTCTTTTGTTGCACCAGCATAAGTGAGAATAAAATTTGGGCCCACTGATTTCATTAGTTATTCCTAATTCAAAGTGTGCTGTGTGAGTGGAGCATCAAGCTTCATGGCTTTCGGTGGTGTTACTCCTCCTTTACAACCGGATGAGTGACAGGAGAATATGACCCATTGACCTCAGTGTAGTCACTCTGGATTAACACCAAAGTGAGCCTCCGAAGAATCAGTCCCCTTGACTGTAGTGGGATTACTGCTGTTATATACTGGGGCGAGTGAGAGGAGACCTAGACCCACCATACCTGTCCATGAGGGGTAAGTGAGATGAAAATCTATCTATACAGAAAGCTATTCAAATGTTGAGGTCTTTAGACTTCAGTGAATTTACTCTTGCTTTATATCCCATTGAGCTAAATCCTCAGATGATATAACTCTGTGATGGTTCACTGAAATCACTATCTGGGGACCTGGGCATTTGACTTCATGTGCTACTCTGGGTATATCCTGACATGATTATTTTCTCCACAGAGTTCAAATTTCATTGGATTCAGTTACCTGTCCTGGACAAATATTAACTGGTCGATCCTCACTGCAACTCACCACACCCAATAGTGTCATTAATAAATGCTATTATCCCCACCTTACAGATAGGGAAACCTAAGAAAAGAGGTTACCAGGGGGTTTCCATGTAGGCATTTTGTTGCACAACTCTCTTCCACAAGGTTTATTGCACCTTCATCAAAAGCAATTGGTACTGGTCACTGTCAGAGACATGATAGCGAGGAAGGTGGATGACTGATCACATCAAGTGTGGCAACACTTGTGTTCCATAGGATTGGTAAACAGAGAGATTTCCTTTGAGGATAAAAACTTTTCTGTCTTCAACATTTTCCCAGTTTTCCCCTCTGTTATACCTACTGGATGTAAAGACTAAAAATAATTATATTATTAATTATGCTTTCACAGCATTTGAAAATTCTCATCAGCATTATTCTCTAGGGAGATTTTTCTCTCTCATATAATGAACGAGGGCAGATATTTGCCTTTTGGTAGCAGATCCAAGCCATCTCTGCCACGCCAGTGATCAGAATTTTTGTTGGGGAGTGGCTTGTAGGAAGAATTTGGGGATCAGAAACAGACTGTTGAACTTGTATCCTGGGTCTCTGAAAGGTTGCTTAAAGAGGTCACCTCAGCGATCTCAAGTTTTTCTTATACCAGTTTTGAAGGAAAGACAAACTCTCTTATTAGATTTCCAGAAGGTAAAAGATAATGTAAGATTATGTATGTTCATGCCATTTCGCTTCCATCTAATAAGGATTTTCCCCTTACATTACAGTACCTATTAGAGCTGGTAGAAAAAAAATCCATCAGCATTTATTTGATGAAGAATTTGGTTTTCAAGAAGACAATAATTTTCAAAAGATGTGTCTGATTTCACTTAAAAAAATCAGAATTTAATTGGAAAACTACCACCCCTAAAACTATTTTAAAATCAGATTTTGGTTGAATAATTTTCAGTTTGTTTTTAAATTTGTGGATTTAGAACCTTGTCAGCCCAAAACATTTGGTTTTAGAAATTATAGTGTAAATGTTCTGTTGGGAGTTTTCGAGCAGCCACTGTAGTGAAAAACATATAGCAGAACCTTTGTCTTTCTGTGAGACATGCCCTGACCAGACAGTTTTAGATTGTAGAACACCCTGGATTTATTCAGGACTAGTCAGAATGGAGGTGGCTGGTATCTGTGAAGATTTATGTGGATTTGTGTCTCCGCATTTGCTCACTGCATAAACAGTCCTCTAGATTAATGTTAGGTAAAGTTAGGAGGCAAATCTTTTCAAACATTCCTCACTGCCCACCCCTCAACACACACACACACTTTTTCTGATTTATCTGAGTATCTATCTACCTTTGCATATTCAATAATTTGTTTCTCAGAGTGCTTTCTCAGTTACAGAAGATAAAAGAAATCATATCGCACATGAGTTTATAGTTTGAGCTGAGTGCAACAAATTTTTTTTTCAGATCTGAACAAGAAAAAAGCAAGCATTAAAATGAATATTTCAATGCTTAACTAAATACTTGTATACTGTTGTTTACTGACCTGGACCTTGGTATAAAAATCAGTTCCATGTGTGTTGGGCTTTACCTGTGAGTACGTACAGAAAGCTGTCAGTGATCTCAGAGCACTATGAAGATGTTAAGTATTTATGTTTATTAGTAGATGACATACCACTTTCGTCCTCATTTTATAGCTGTGAAAACTGAGGTACAGAACTACATGGTTTCTCAAGGTCACATTATTTCAGGAATAGAACCCAGCTTTTTTGACTCCTAGATTTCACCCATGGCATTAGACTACATGGAAGGAGATAGCAAAATGGTGGAAAATTGAGGTACGAGCCTGGCTAGAGGGTTGGGGTTACTGTATCTATGTTCATGGTATTGACAGGTCAAAAGTCAGATGCCTAGAAAAGCAGAGATGCTGAAAAACTCATCCATGACTGCATTTAACCATCAACAAAATTACAATGACACCACAAATCCTCAAATTGCTCTTTTCATGTCATATTCCACAGCTTATATATTTTTAATTAAATTTCTTGATAGAGCCCATGGAAGACCTGGAGAAATGGATTGGAGACTGGAGAAATCAAACATCAATCACAGAATTCATTCTACTGGGATTTGGGAATCTCCATGAACTGCAGATCCCTCTCTTCCTGCTGTTCCTGGTGATCTACATTGTGACCATGGCTGGGAACATCCTTATCATTGCGCTAGTTGTGGCTGATCAGCACCTCCACACCCCCATGTACTTCTTCCTGGGGAACTTGTCCTGCTTGGAGACCTGCTACAGCTCCACCATCCTGCCCAGGATGCTGGCTGGTCTCCTGACTGGGGACAGGACTATTTCATTTATGGAGTGCATCACACAACTGTATTTTTTTGGTTCTATGGTATCTGTGGAATGTTGCCTCTTATCAGCGATGTCTTATGATCGGTATTTAGTGATATGCAAACCTCTGTATTATGCAGCCCTTATGAATGGTAGTGTTTCCTTCCGCCTGGCAGCTGGGTCGTGGGTAAGTGGGTTTGTGGCTTGCACTATCACGACATCTTGGATATCACAAATTATTTATTGTGGCCCCAATGAAATTGACCATTTCTTTTGTGATTACGCCCCATTAGTAAAACTGTCCTGCAGTGACACCCGCCTGATGACTCTTGTGATCTTCCTGTTCACCTCCATATTAACACTACCTCCCTTTCTATTAACCGTGGCATCCTATGTGTGCATCATCACCACCATCCACAGAATCCCTTCCACTGCCGGGAGGCAAAAGGCCTTTTCCACCTGCTCCTCTCACCTCATAGTAGTGACCATCTTCTATGGGACCCTGATCATTGTCTATCTGCTACCAGACACCGACACACTGAGAGACCTGAACAAAGTGTTCTCTCTCTTCTACACAGTCCTGACTCCCCTGGCCAATCCACTCATCTACAGCCTGAGAAATAGAGAGGTGAAGGAGACCCTGAGGAAAGCTGCTAATGAGGCTATGAATTTCATAACAAATAGCAAACTATTTTGTATATAGTTATTGCACACTGCAATAAAGTCAAGATAATGGGAGCTCATCTCATTGTATTAGACTGTAAATCACAGCTTGTACAGACAGCTCTTACCCAATAGAGCTGTTCTGTTAAATACAATGGGACACCTGCTGTCAGGAAGAGCTATCTATACAATAAGGGCAGCAGGGCCAAGCAATTCCTCACTCTGGGATGAATGGACCCTAGATCTGCCTGGGGAAATGTGAACTAATGGGCCAGAACCCATCCAGTTCCTACTGCAGTCAACTCCATTTATTACCCACTGACATCTATGAGAGCGGCAGGGGGTTGGAAATGGTGAATTTCCTCACAGTGCGGAGGGTCTACCTAACACATATGTGTCATTCATTTCCCCACCGAGGCCCTGTTTTCAGCAGTGAAGTGTAAAAGAAGTGGCCTATAGCCTTTGTGTAGACCCTTTACCAAGGGGTGGATTTCATCCTCTCTCAGAAGTTGTCTTTCACTGGAGTTGTATCAGCAGCATCCGCTAATACTTTTTGAAGACTGATATTGACCTGTTTGTCTGGTTGATTTAAAAACAATATATGGTGTTTCTTTAGGTTACCCTAATTGCTCTTTATCTCTCCAGTCTTGGAATCACTGGGGTTTAGAACAGCAGCATGTGTCAATAAAATTTAGGACCTCTCTCTCTCTCAGATTAATTTTGAAATAAAATGGTTTTTTTTATGCTACTAATGGTGGTTTAAATTATATAAATATTATAAGATGTTATGTTAAAATGTAGTAATAATAATAATGCTTCAATTTAAACTTTATTTTTATTATTCTTATTATCCTTCAGTATTAAATCATGGGGATTTTCCTTAAACAAATAGCCTTCACAACATACAAGATCTTTAAGCTTAAAAAGGAGAAAGACTGCCTAAATGTATCCCCATGAGTCACCAATAAATGCTGACCACAAATCAACTCCATAGGTCTGGGTAGTCTGGAATTTTGTTAAACCCTCTGCAGAATTCCTGTGCTTTAGCTCTTGCTCTCCTTTGACTCCCTTTAACATTTTCACTGTGTCTGTCTTCAGGAGGTCACTGATCACGATGTCTTGCACCCCCAATGTGTTCTTGAGCAGCTAGTTCCTAGCCAAGTGCTCCAGTAATCACTGGGATCATCTTTGTTCTAGATTTCTGTAATGATTCCACTTCACACTTCTCCTCCTTCACTTCTTGTTCCTTTTAATGTCTTTCTGCTGGGTTGGCAATACTAATAAACATGGGCTTGTTTGTCATAATGAGTTTTATTTGTATATTATTGAGCACAGAATCTCTCTCATTGACTCTGTGTGAAATTGGCATTCACACTCTGATGTGTTCCTAGAAATGCGAAATCAGAATAACCTTCCTGTTCTTCAAAACTAAGATCATAACAGCTATACCTTCATGTGACTATGTGAAGGTTAATACATTAAGATTCAGACTGGACTTTGTGTTTACTGACCATGATACAACAGCTTCCTGTTTAATGGCTTTGACTTTAGTGGGTCTACATCAGTGTAAAATCACCGGGACAGTTTTGATTTGCTCTCACTGTATGAGGCTGTCTGTAAATATTATGATAGGCAGCAGCAGGGTGCCTGGAGAAGAATCTAAAGTAGGCAGCACATGAGTGGCTTCCTTTCCAGTCAGTAGAATTAATGTGGACAGAATCAAATCAACAGTAGTGTAAACAGGAGGAGAACAATACCCTATAAACACATTATCTAGGTAAGGAACCCTCATGGTGCGAGGCAATTGCCCATGAGGTCGGGAAGAAGCAATTCTTCCATCCCCTCCCTGCCAGACATCATAGAGTCTGGTTCTCCTCTCACTTATTGCAGTTTTACAGCAGTGTACATATGATGACTTCACTGGATTTACTCATAATTTACACCAGCATAAGTGAGGGATTCTCACTCCAACCAAAATCAACAAGGAATCCGCTGGCACCTTAAGGATTAACAGATTTATTTGGGCATAAGCTTTTGTGGGTAAAAACTTCATTTCTTCAGATACATGGAGAGATAATTTCAGTTGCAGCCATTATTATACTGACACATGAAGCGAAGGGAGTTAGTTCACAAGTGGAGAACCAGTGTTGACAGGGCCAATTTGATTATGGTGGATGTGGTCCACTCCCAATAATTGATGAGGAGGTATCAATTCCAGAAGAGGTAAAGATGCTTTTGTAGTGAGCCAGCCACTCCCAATCCCTATTCAAGCCCAAATTAATGGCGTTAAATTTGAAAATGAATTTTAGTTCTGCTGTTTCTCTTTGAAGTCTGTTTCTGAAGGTTTTTGTTCAAGAATAATGACTTTAAAATCTGTTATAAAATGTCCAGGAAGATTGAAGTGTTCTCCTACTGGTTTTTGTACATTACCATTCCTGATGTCTGATTTATGTCTATTTATTCTTTTATGTAGAGACTGTCTGGTTTGGCCAATGTACATGGCTGAGGGGCATTGCGGGCACATGATGGCAAATTATCTATCTAGCTAGCTATCTGATGGCACACCAACCAGTCAGTTTAAGTCCCCAGGGCCCCGTGATGACAACTATTGTGTCCAGATTCGGGCATCACACTTTAAGAAAGATGTGGACAAATTTGACATGCTGTGGGTGGGAAGGATCAAGAAATGGCAGAATGTTAGTTTCCAGTCCCAATGACCTGGTCAGCAGCAAATTATTGCAGCCAGGTAGGGAGGAGGGAGCAGAGAGGAGGGAACTGTCTTCTTGAGTCATAAATCTTTCCCTTGGCTATGTAGCAGAGACCCACTACCTCTTTGATGAAGCACGGGAGTGGGTAGCTGATGGCCATGGAACCCTGAATAACACTCACAATGGTCAAGGCATGAATGAGAGCTCTTGGCCCCCCTGCACATTTACCTTCCCTTAATCCGTCCCTTCAGGTAACAGAACTGGACCATTCACATTAGCAGGAGATGAGGAGTGGGGATTGGTTGATTTACCTCTGATGTTACCAGGGTCCAATTTAAAAGAGTCCTGAGCTATTCCCTTGGCCATGTGTATAATTTATTTTCAATCTAATGATTAGACACAACTTTTCTAAAAAAAAAATCTTCATTAAAACCTAATATCTTCACATGTATCCTACTCTTATGTTAAATGAGGATTAATATTATGGATCGTGGGAAGGGTATGTTTTATTCCAGTTTTAAAATCACTCAGGAGAAAACAAGGAGAAGGCGAATGCTAAATTTCAAGCAGAGTACTTTTTAAATTATCTAATTCTCATTAATGCATTAAGGTATTGACTTTCAACATCACTCACATTCAAAGAATGAGTAATCCAAGGTCAAGCAGATCATGTTCTTGATACACCACAATCATCAGACCTTAAAGTGGGGTGGGAGAGGTATTTTTAAGGATTTGTCTTGTCCTTCTGTGGATAAGGATAGAAATAGCTATTAGTTTAAAATATCTGTATTCTTGTGAAAGAAAAAAATCTAACAACAGCTTTTCTTAAGGCTTCCCTCACCTCCTAGTTTCTCAGGCTGTATATGAGGGGATTGACCAATGGGGTGTGGACACCATAAAAGACAGAGAACACTTTGTTCAGGTCCCTCAGTGCATCAGAATCTGATAACAGAGACACAATGACTATAGTCCCATAGAAAATTGTCACTGCAATGAGGTGAGAGGAGCAGGTGGAAAAGGCCTTTTGCCTCCTGGTGATGGAAGGGATTTGCAGGATCATGGAGATGATACAAACAGGATGCCAGAATCAACAGAAATGGAGGAAATGTGAAAATGGAGTGATAATCAAGATGGGCCATTTCAGACAGTTGACAAAAAGATGTGAGGATACTTAACATGGAGAAATAGAGTCAATTTGTGTAATGACCCAGCCAGTTCCTGTCTCTATTCAAGCCAAAGTTAATGGTATCTAGTTTGCATATTAGTTCAATTTCAGCAGTTTCTCATCAGAGTCTGTTTTTGAAGCTTTTCTGTTGCAAAATTGCCACCTTTAAGTCTGTTACTGAGTGACCAGAGAGATTGAAGTGTTCTCCTACTGGTTTTTAATGTTATGATTCCTGATGTCAGATTTGTGTCCATTTATTCCTTTGCATAGAGACTGCCCGGTTTGGCCAATATACATGGTAGAGGGGCATTGCTGGCACATGATGGTATATATCACTCTGGCAGATGTGCCGGTGAATGAGCCCCTTATGGAGTGACTGATATTAAATATCCTCACACCTTTTTGTCAACCAAAGTCATCAAGGACCACCAATATGGCTCACCCTAGGGTGAAGCAGTGGGAGTTTGCTCAGAGAAAGCGATCAAGGAACAGTGACCAATCATTACCTAGATCGGGGGCTCAGAAGAATATGGGATTCTGTAGAGACTCTGGCTGCTAGACCACTCTGCCCTGCATCAAAGGGTGGCTCTATAGCCCTTGGCCCCTAGGCCACTCTGCCCTGCATTGAAGGGCTACTTTATAGCCTTTGCCACTAGGTCACACTACCCTACACTGACATGTGCCTCTATAGGCTCCGGCCACTAGGCCACACTGCCCTGCACCAAAGGGTGGCTCCATAGATTCTGACCACTAGGCCCCGATGCCATGCACTGAAGGGCTGCTCCATAGACTCCAGCCGCTAGACCGTGCTGCCCCACACCGAAGGGCTGCTTTACAGACAGTGACCGACAGGCCACACTGCCTTGACCCTAGGGGAGTGGACTGTCACACTGTCCCAGTGGTTGAGTCGAGACTCCATATAGCAGAGGTATGCTGGGTAAAATTTCAAAAGGGCCTATGTTAATTGACATTGGAAATGATACTGCTGCCTAGTATCTCTGTGGTTGAATACATCTCATCTTCAGCTTTCTGAACATGCTTCTTTGTTACATTAGCCACAAGGTCTGATATTATCATTGTAAGTTGAAGGAATTCTATTTCATTCCATTGGCTTCATGTGAAAACCTCAGATAAACACTGTTGCTGCTCTCATACCTCTTTTACCCATATTTCCACTGCAGAGTTCACCAGATTCCAGTGGAGTGGACAGTAGAATCTGATTGCAGAAATCTGAGTTTTATTCCTTTCTATTTCTTTCCCTGACCTTTGGCTTACAACTCCTTTCTCTGAGGCTTTGTTCCCGCCATTACAAAATAGCTGATGATGACATCACTTACGGTTTTCTTAAAGTGACTTGAAATCATAGAACTGAAAGGGACCTCGAGAGGTCATCTAGCCCAACCCTCTGCACTCGTGGCAGGAATAAGTATTATCTAGACCACACCTGACAGGTGTTTCTATAACTTGCTCTTCAAAATGTCCAATAAGGGAGATTACGCAATCTCCCTAATCAATTTATTCCCGTGTTTAACCTCTTTGACAGTTAGGCAGCTTTTCCTAATGTCCAATCTAAACCACCCTTGTTGCTATTTAAATCCATTGCTTCTTGTCCTATCATCAGAGGTTAAGAACTATTTTTCTTCCTCCTCCTTGTAACAACCTTTTATGTACTTGAAAATTATTATCATGTCCCCTCTCACTCTTCTCTTTTTCAGACTAAACAAACCCATTTTTTCAGTCTTCCTTCATAGGCCATGTTTTCTAGATCTTTAATCATTTTTGTTGCTCTTCTCTGACCTTTCTACAGTGTGCCCATAACTTTCCTGAAATGTGGCACCTAGAACAGGACACAATACTCCAACTGATGCCTAATCAGAGAAGAATAGAGAAGAATTACTTCTTATATCTTGCTTACATCAGTCCTGCTAATACATCCCAGAATGATGTTTGCTTTTTTTTGCAACAAATAATATATAAATTGCAAAAAAAGTGAACATCACTCTGGGATGTATTAGCGAGTGTTATAAGCAACCCAGTAAATCCAGTCACACATAATCCCTAACCAGAACATAAATTGACGAAGGTTTCTAACCATTAGAGGAGTAAGTTCTGGAACAGCCTTCCAAGAGGAGTAGTGGGGGCAAAAGACATATCTGGCTTTAAGATTAAGCTTGATAACTTTATGGAGGGGATGATATGATGAGATAGCCTAAGCAGGTAAGCATGCCCAGTGGTCTGTGATGGGATGTTAGATGGGGTGGGATCTGAGTTACTACAGAGAATTCTTTCCTGGGTGCTGGCTGGTGAGTCTTGCCCACATGCTCAGAGTTTAACTGATTGCCATATTTGGTGTCAGAAAGGAATTTTCCTCCAGGGCAGATTGGCAGAGGCCCTGGAGGTTTTTTGCCTTACTCTGCAGAATGGGGCACGGATCACTTGCTGGAGGATTCTCTGCAGCTTGAGGTCTTCAAACCACAATTTGAGGACTTCAATAACTCAGACATAGGTTAGGGGTTTCTAATAGAAATGGATGGGTGAGATTGTGTGGCCTGCATTGTGCAGGAGGTCAAACTAAATGATCATAATGGTCCCTTCTGACCTTAAAGTCTATCAGTCTATGAGTCTATAAATCCCTTATTTACCACCCACACAAATCAACACAAATGTCCCAGTACAATACAATCCACACAGAAATCAACACAAACAAATACAGAGCTTCACCAGCACACACAATAAGCTTAAACATCACTCTGAACACCAGACTGTCTATTGAGTCTGTATCACATGACGCAAAGAGCTACAAGAATGGTTCAGAGCTCTGTTAGTTTCCATTAACACTGAGATTCATGGTCTGTTGTTGGCCAGTTTTTAAGTTCTCTGCCATTTTGTGTTTTTTTTTAATTCCAAATTACTGTTGTGTGGCAGCACAGGCTTTCAACTCGTAGTGAAGGACTAATCCAATTGCCTCGAAGGCTAGAAGCCTGGCAAAGCGACCTGGCTGTCAGGGCAGCTAAATAGCAGAAGAAGGAGAAGCTCAGACAAATTTGGAAGAAATAGCTCTAACTTTTAAAAGCTTTTAATTAATCACTAATGGGTGCAAAAAATAACTAGATACATTCATGGAGGACAGGTCCATCAATGGCTTCTAGCCAGGATGAACAGGGATGGTGTCCCTAGTCTCCGTTTGCCAGAAGCTAGGAATGGGTGACAGAGGGATGGATAATTTGATGATTACCCATTCTGTTAATTCCCTCTGGGGCACCTGGCTCTGGCCACTGTCAGAAGATACTGGGCTAGCTGCGCTGAAGGAAGATAAGGCCATATGGATAAACTAAATCACTTCCTTTCTTTGGTCTTCATAGTAGAGGAGGAGGGAGATGCCCACCTGAGCCACTCTTTTTAGGTTACAAATCTAAGGAATTGTCCCAGATTGAGGTGTAATTTGAGGAGGTTTTGGAACAAATTGATAAAGTAAACAGTAATAAGTCACCATAAACAAATCACCAAGAGGTCAGAAGGAATGCCAATGTGAAACTGCAGAATTATTAAATGTGGTATCATTTAAATCAGCTTCTGCACCAGATGCCTGGAGGATAGCTAATATGATGCCTATTTTTTGTAAAAAGGCTCCAGAAGAGATCCTGGCATTTACAGGCTGGTAAGCCAAACTTCAGTACCAAGCAAATGGTTGAAATTATGATAAAGAACAGAATTGTCAGACACATATATGAACATGATTTGCTGGGGAAGAGTCAACATGGCTTTTTTAAAAGGAAATCGTGCCTCATCAATTTATAAGAATTCTTTGAGGAGATCATCAAGCATGTTAACAAGAGTGATCCAGTGGTTATAGTGTTCTTAGACTTTCAGAAAGTCTTTGACAAGTTTCCTCATCAAAGGCTCTTAAACAAAGTAAGCTGTAATGGGATAAGAAAGAAGTTCCTCTCATGGATCACTAACTGGTTAAAAAACAGGAAACAAAGAGTAGTAGTATGTAGTAGGAAGAGAGCCTGAGACATAAACCCCTGTATGAGAGACCTGGTATAAAGCAGGACCAGCTTACAAAATCTAGAAAAAACAGGGCTGACATTGCAAAAATACACATTCCTAAGAAGTTCTAAGTACACAGTACTCACTCCAGTTAGTGCTCATTTCCTATTCATGAACCCAGCGCCTTAAAAAATCAAGCCTACAGCTAGAACCCAATATTTCAGAATTCAGACAAAGACTTTGGAATAGCTACTCACACACACACAGAGGAACACAACCCCATGCACACAGTTATAGAGAAGCGCATGCCCTAGTCAGGACAATCTAGTAATTTTGACTCACATACAATGGGAACATGAAATGCAAACCTGCGGCCACCCAGAAGATAATTAGCCCATTTTAGAATTTTGACTGAATGCAGAAGCTGAGGATTGTGAAAGGCTGAAAGTCATTTCAATGGGACATGTTCACTGAATTGCCATAGAGAGAAATTTCCAATGGAAAAAAATGGAGCAAGCAGGTTGAATACGTTGAAATTCTAACCTTTCTCTCTGATTGACTTGGTGACAATTCATACTAAAAAGATTCCATTATTGTGACTGTGTTTCATTCTGGAGCTGTACAAAAGGTGGACACGTGGACAAATAGATAAGGATGACTAGAGAAGTATACAACAAGGATGTAGGGGCACAATCTGAAAGGCTCAGGTGCAAAATGACTTGCACCTAGCAAGGACATAAAAGGCAATAGGAAGAGAAATTATAAGTACATTAGCAGCAATATAAAAAGAAATGAAAGAGCAGATCAACTACTTAATAGGGGATGTGAGCTTATAATGAATGACATCAAGAAGGCTGACAAATCTGCACAACCATCCTCACAATAAAAAAACTTTCTCACACAATAACCCAAAGCACACAGAGTCTCTTACTGCAGCACACACCCACACAAATCAACTCAAATCTGCCAGCATAACAGAACCCATGCACAAATCATCACAACCACTCACACTGCAACTCAACCAGAATACAAGATAAACGTAATCACACATAGTTCACTACTAAAACACAAATCCCTTCTTTACCATACACAAAAATCAACACAAATGTTCCAGGACAACACATTCTACAAATAAATCAACAAACAAATACACAGCTTCACCAGCACACACAATAACCCCAAACGTCACTCTGAACACCAGACTGTCTAGTGAGTCTGTATCACATGATGCAAAGAGTTACAAGAATGGTTCAGAACTCTTTCTCTTCATCATATCTTCAGGTTCCATTATCATTGGGATTCATGGTCTGTTGTTGGCCAGTTTTTAAGTTCTCATCCATTTGGGGAGTTCTTTAATACACATGAGTTTCCAAATTACCCTGGTGTGACAGCACAGGCTTCCAGCTACTTGCGAATGAATAAGCCAACTGCCTGCAGTGATAGAAGTCTGTCACAGTGACCTGGCTGAAAGGGTAGCTAAAGAGTAGGTAACATTTGGAAGAAGAAGGTCCTCAGACAAATTTGGAAGAAATAGTTCTAAGTTTTAAAAGCCTTTGATTAGTGGAGGAAAACTGAGATATCAGCATCCTTTCCCCTCCATGTCCACCTACCTCCCACTTTTTGCTTCCCATCCAAATCCTTTAACTTTCTGCTCTTTTTTGTCTTCTTTCCATTCTAGTTTTGTTTTGTGGGGGGAGTCAATACATCATAAACAAATCAATAAATATAAAGAAATGTGCTAATTTAGAAGGACGTTACAATGACTGAGTTAACATGGAAAATAAATGTCAAACCCCTCACCCCGTCATCTATTGATCTATGACTGAGTTAACATGGAAAATAAATATCTATCCCTTCCAGGTATAGAATCCTGACCAAACAACCTGGCTGACAGGGCAGCTAAAGAACAGGTGACATTTAGAATAAGAAGGATCTCACACAAATTTTCCATAATTAGCCTTAACTTATTAAAGGCTTTGATTAATCATTAATGGATGGAAATGAAGATGACACTCTCCATCCCCTCCCTGCCTGCCTTCCACTCTGTGCTTCCCTCCCATCAAGATCCTTTATCTCTCTTTTCTTCCTTCCTTCCTTCTTCTTTCCATTTTGCCTATATTTTTGTTTCATGGGGAACATCAATAAAATATCAATAGAGAAATGTGCACACTTAAAAGTGCATTACAATGACTGGGTTAACATGGAAAATGAATGAAGATTTAAGCATTTTAAGGAGTTGATAGGAAAACAATTCCTCCCCCACTTACCCCAGTGTAAATCAGGAATGGCTGCACTGAAGCCAAGAGAGATGCCCTGCTTGAAAAGTGGGAAAAGTGAGAGGAGAATGCTATCAAAGGAGAGGTGTCTTCTTCTTCTGTTGTACAATGTCCCTATATAAAGTCCTACCTAATGTAGCTGCACACACACAGATTATCACTTTAAAAGCACCATTCCCCATGTGCTGTGATGCAATCATGTCTATATGCTTTGGTGCCCACATGGGAATTATTCCCAAATAAAATCTACTGTGGCATTGCCAGGCAACCTGAGCCACCTTGGAAACAAATGAAGAAAAGGTTGGCCTTCCAGAACAACACAAAGCTGTCTGCTGTGTCCATTAGAGGTATGAGTTTAGAATCATAGAGTCAGAAGGGATCTCAAGAGGTCATCTAGTCCAACCACTGCTCAAAGCAGGACTGATCCCCACATTTCTATCCCAGTTCCTCAAATGGTCCCCTCAAAGACTGAACTCACAAGCCTTGATTTAATAAATCAATGCTCTAACCACTGATCTGTCCTTCCCCCCAGCTTCAATTAGTGGACAGTTTCAATCTGTGGTGACTGGAAAAGCTGAGACTGAACTGACTAGTCATGAGACAAAGCAGCAGAAAGTCCTGATATGAATCTGTTTGCAAAGGCACGGCTTTGCAGTGACTGAGATGTAGAGTGGTGCCATGGTGCTGTTATGCGATGAGGACATGCTGATAGAGAATCAGAATGAGCAGCACTTAATCAAATTGGGACTTTTCAGCTTGGAAAAGAGACAACAAAGGGGGGATATGACAGAGGTCTATAAAATCATGACTAGTGTGGAGAATGTAAATAGATTCTAGGACTGGAAGGGACCTTGAGAGGTCATTGAGTCCAGTCCCCTGCCCTCATGGCAGGACCAAATAATGTCCAGACCATCCTTAATAGACATTTATCTAACCTACTCTTAAATATCTCCAGAGATGGAGATTCCACAACCTCCCTAGGCAATTTATTCCAGTGTTTAACCACCCTGACAATTAGGATCTTTTTCCTAATGTCCAACCTAAACCTCCTTTGCTGCAGTTTAAGCCCATTGCTTCTTGTTCTATCCTTAGAGGCAAAGGTGAACAAGTTTTCTCCCTCCTCCTTATGACACCTTTTTAGATACCTGAAAACTGCTATCATGTCCCCTCTCAGTCTTCTCTTTTCCAAACTAAACAAACTCAATTCTTTCAGCCTTCCTTCATAGAACATGTTCTGAAGACCTTTCATCATTCTTAATGCTCTTCTCTGAACCCTCTCCAATTTCTCCACATCTTTCTTGAAATGCTGTGCCTAGAATTGGACACAATCAGTAGCGTAGCTGGCGGGTTTCAGCGGAAGCAGCTGCTTCTGCTCAGGCCGGCTGGTGCAGAAGTGGCACCTGCAGGCCGCATGGCCAGAGGAGCTGCAGGGCAGCAGCCTGGCGCAGAAGCAGCACCTGCCGGCCGCGCTGCCCACTGCACGGCCAGAGGAACTGCACCTGCCGGCCGATACTACCCACCGCATGGCCAGAGGCACTGCTGGGCAGCAGGCTGGCTCAGAAGCTGAGCCTGCTGGCTGGCGCTACCCACCACACAGCTAGAGGAGCTGCGGGGCAGCAGGTTGACGAGGAAGCGCAGGAGGGTAGGTGAACCGAGGGGAGTACGGTCTGGGGGCATGGCCAGAGGGGGGGGAGCCAAGGGGACATGGCCAGAGGGGGAACCAAGGGGGGGCCCTTTTTTATGTTTTGTGCTCCCCCTAAGCCGAAAACCTGGCTACACCACTGGAGACAATACTGCAGTTGAGGCCTAAGCAGCGCAGAGTAGAGTGGAAGAATGACTTCTTGTGTCTTGCTCGCAACACACATATTAATGCATCCCAGAATCATGTTTGCATTTTTTTGCAACAGCATCACACTCTTGACTCATATTTAGCTTGTGGTACACTATAACCCCTAGATCCCTTTCTGCTGTACTCCTTCCTAGACAGTCTCTTCCCATTCTGTATGTATGAAACTGATTGTTCCTTCCTAAGAGGAGCACTTTGCATTTATCATTGTTAAACTTCATCCTGTTTACCTCAGACCATTTCTCCAGTTTGTCCAGATCATTTTGAATTATGACTCTTTCCTCCAAAGCAGTTGCAATCCCTCCCAGTTTGGCATCATCTGCAAACTTAGTAAGTATACTTTCTATGTCAATATCTAAGTCGTTGATGAAGATATTGAACAGAGACAGTCCCAAAACAGACCCCTGCCGAACCCTACTTGTATTATCTTTCCAGCAGGATTGGAAACCATTAATAACTAGTCTCTGAGTATGGTTATCCAGCCAGTTATGCACCCATCTTATAGTAGCCCCATCTAAGTTGTATTTGCCTAATTTATTGATAAGAATATCATGTGAGACTATATCAAGGGTCTCACTAAGGTCTAGGTAGGTATACCACATCCACCGCTTCTCCCTTATCCACAAGACTTGTTATTCTATCAAAGAAAGCTATTCAGATTGGTTTGACATGATGTTTTTTTACAAATCCATGCTGGCTATTCCCTATCACCTTACCACCTTCCAAGTGTTTGCAAATGATTTCCTTAATTACTTTTGCAATTATCTTCTCTGGCACAGAAGTTAAACTAACTGGTCTGTAGTTTCCTGGGTTGTTTTTATTTCCCTTTTTATAGATGGGCACTATATTTGCCCTTTTCCAGTCTTCTGGAATCTCTTTTGGGAGTGTTATATAGTACTTCCCATAACACAAGAACTAAGGATCACCAAATGAAATTAATAGACTGCAGGTTTAAAACAAATTAAAGGAAGTATTTGTTCACACACTACACAGTCAACCTGAGGAAGTCTCTGTCAGAGGATTTTGTGAAGGCCAAGAATATAACAGGGTTCAAAAAAGAGCTAGATATATTAGTGGAGGACAGGTCCATCAATGGCTATTAGCCAGGTTGATAGCGATGCAAAACCAAGCTCTGAAGTGTCCCTAACCTCTCTTTGCCAGAAGCTGGGACTGGGTGACAGGGGATGGATCACTTGATGATTTCCTGTTCTGTTCATTCCTGCTGGGGCACCAGGTATTGGCTACTGTCAGAGACAGGACACTGGCTAGATGGACCTTTGATCTCATTCAGTATGGCCATTCTTATGTTCTTATGTAGAATGCAGATGTTGTAAAAGGTCAGCCAGCCTGGGGAACCCTAGTAATAGGTGACCCTCCATCAGCCCTATTTCCACCTTGGAAGCACATTCATTCCTCCTATATCTCTCATGTCTCTGATGAAGTTAGACCTTCATTACCTCTTTCCTATTCCTTCTTTCCTTCAACATTTCATGCTCTCCTTAACCTTTTCTGTACGCATGAGAAAAGATAAATATTACCTCTCTCTCTTCCTCCTCCTGAATGCTGCGTATCTTCATTTCCTCTTCATAAAATATCAGGGTTGGAAGGGACCTCAGGAGATCATCTAGTCCAGGGGTCGGCACCTGCGGCAGGCCTGCCAAACATGGCACGCGAGCCGATTTTGAGCAGCACCCAACTGCCTGCCACAGTCCTGGCCTCAGCCCCACTCAGCCCCCTTGCCCACCACTCTGCCCTGGGGGGACAGGAGGCAGAAGCCTGGTTCTCCAAAAGCCAAGCTTCCCCCTCCCCCGCTTCTTCCCCCAGAGAGGTTCTTTCCTGCCCCACACCCTCTCTTTCCCTGTGCCAATCAGCTGATGGCCCTAGCGGGGAGGGGGAAGAGCAACAGCATGCCAGCAGTCCCCTAGAGGAAATAGAGAGAGGTAGGGACGGAGCCTTGGGGGAACAGGCATATGCCTTCCAGCCCCCTGCCATGAGCCGCTCAGGGCAGGTGGCTGGGAGCATCCCTACGAGCCAAGCATCCCAGCCCTCTGCCCTAATCCTCCCTCAACTGTCTTCTGTCCTACACCCCCCACGCCCCCCAACCCTCTGCCCTGACCCCCCACACACTCAGCATTCTGCCCTGCAGCCCCCATAACCCCAGCCCTCTGCCCTGACCCTTGAACCCCCCCTCACCCAGCCTTCTGCCCTGCAACCCCCCACACTCAGCAGTCTGCCCTGCAGCCCCCATAACTCCCAGCCCTCTGCCCTGACCCTTGACCCCCCACACCCAGCCTTCTGCCCTGCAACCCCCCACACTCAGCAGTCTGCCCTGCAGCCCCCATAACCCCAACCCTCTGCTGACCCTTGACCCCCCCACACCCAGCCTTCTGCCCTGCACCCCCACACCCCCAGCCTTCTGCCCTGACCCCCCCACACACTCAGCTTTCTGCCCTAAACCCCCCAGCCCTCTGCCCTGAACCCCGCCCACCCCAGCACATACCCAACCTTCTGCTCTGCATCGCCACAGCCCCATCCCTCTGCCCTGAACCCCCCCCACATCCTTCTGCCATGCACCCCCCCAATCCTCTGCCCTGACCCTTGAACCCCCCACACCCAGCCTTCTGCCCTACACCCCCCACACACACCCAACCCTCATCCCTGAACTCCCATCCCAGCCTTCTGCCCTGACCTCTGAAACCTCCCCATCCAGGTCTGGGGTCCCGGTTGCTGGCCCTGCTCAGCCCGCTGCTGGCCTAGGTTAACAGAACCCCAGGCTGGCAGCGAGCTGAGCAGGCTGGCAGCATAAGATTAGCATTTTAATTTAATTTTAAATGACGCTTCTTAAACATTTTGAAAACTTTGTTTACTTTATATACAATAGTTTAGTTATATAATATAGACTTATAGAAAGAGACCTTATAAAAAGGTTAAAATGTATTACCGGCACGCGAAACCTTAAATTACAGTGAATAAATGAAGACTCAGCACACTGCTTCTGAAAGGTTGCCAACCCCTGATCTAGTCCATCCCCCTGCTCAAAGCAGTACAAATCCCCAGGATTAATCTCCAAGATCCTTCTACCTGGGGTGTCATCCGCCTACCACAATGCATGAATAGTTCAAAGTGTGTTGTGCACTGTTGCCATCAGGAAGAACACGGGTGTGGGTGGAATCCAAGTGGAGCTTTTCTGTTTCTCCAGCACACCCTGAACTTTCCCATCTGTCACATTCAATAATAGTGATTTCTCCTCTTTGCCATCCATACATCACTCTTCCTTCATTCTACCACAGCCTGGAAAGAGTGTCTCCAATACATGCTCTCCATGACCGCCACATACGGCAACCCCCAAATCCTTGGAAAAGCCAAGGCCACATATTAAGGGACACACTGAATTCTTACTGAGGCAAACTTCCAGGAAAGATATTTGAGCAACTTCCATGAGTCACAATGAGGCCCAAGGACTCACAGACAACTGAAATTTGACTCTATGCCCTAATCCAGTCTCCCTGAGACTTAACATGTAAAGATGTATAGCACAGGTTTGACATCCCTCAGCTCTAGAAACTTGTCCCACGGCTGAGGGCAAGTGGAATGTCTATGCATGCTGCAGCCATGCTGGCTCCCATCTCTGCTCTTTTGGTGGATCAAGAAGACTTCAGACAGCTTTGTGAATGTGGTGCCATAGTGTAAATATACCCCATTGATGTGCATAAAATTCTGTCTCCCTCTAGAGTCTGGACCAAGCATATATAGCAGCCTGATACTAATTTACATGTACAGATATTATTCCTTTAAGTCCAGGGGAGGGCAACAAAAATGATTAGGTATCTGGAGCACATGACTTGGGAGGAGAGGCTGAGGGAACTGGGATTGTTTAGTCTGCAGAAGAGAAGAATGATGGGGGATTTGATAGCTGCTTTCAACTACATGAAGAGGATGGATCTAGACTATTCTCAGTGGTACCAGATGACAGAACAAGGAATAAAGGTCTCAAGTTGCAGTGGTGGAGATTTAGGTTGGATATTAAGAAAAAAACTTTGTTCTCTAGGACGGTAGTGAAACACTGGAATGGGTTACCTAGGGAGGTAGTGAAATCTCCTTACTTAGAGGTTTTTACAGTCAGGCTTGACAAAGCCCTGGCTGGTATGATTTAGATGGGAATTGGTTCTGCTTTGAGCATGGGGTTGGCCTCCTGAGGTCCTTTCTAACCCTGATATTCTATGATTCTATTATTCTAACACTTGGATACAGGAAGTTCTGATTCTGACAGTAATGAGTTCAGCAATCACACAAAAATGTGTATGGGTTACTGACGTAGAATCACAGAATCATAATGTATCAGGGTTGGAACGGCCCTCTGGAGGTCACCTAGTCCAACCCCTTGCTCAAAGCAGGACAAACCCAAATAAATCATCCCAACCAGGGCTTTCTCAAGCCTGAGTTTAAAGACCTCTAAGGAGGGAGATTCCACCACCTCCCTAAGTAACCCATTCCAGTGCTTCACCACTGTCCTAGTGACATTTGTTTTCCTAATATCCAACCTAAACCTCCCCCTCTTTAACTTGAGACCATTGCTCCTTGTTCTGTCATCTGATACCACTGAGAACAGCCAAACTCCAACCTCTTTGTTACTGCCTTTCAAGTAGCAGAAAGCAGCTATCAAATCCCCCATCATTCTTCTCTTTTGTAGACTAAACAATCCCAGTTCCCTCAGTCTCTCTTCATAAGTTATGTGCTCTATCCACCTAATAATTTTTGTTGCCCTCCACTGGACTCTTTTCAACTTTTCCACATCCTTCTTGTACTGTGAGGCCCAAAACTGGACACAGGACTCCAGACCAGGCCTCATCAATGCCAAATAGAGGGGAATGATCATGTCCTTTGACCTGCTAGCAATACAGCCCAAAATGCCATTTGCCTTCTTGGCCACAAGGGCACACTGTTGATTCATATCCAGCTTCTCGTCCACTGTAACCCCTAGTTTACATGAGTCAGAATATGGAAGATCATAACCCATGACTGGCTTATGTATATTGTGACATGTTCAGTCACAGAGACCCCATTGGGACTGTCATCTGATGAACTGAGACTATATCTGAACCTATTTTCTTTGCGAGTTTGGGCCACCAGAACCCTACCTTGTTGAGTCAGACACACCACTCTGCTCCAGCACAGACCCAGTATCTGAACCACGCACTGAAAAGCTGCAGCCTTAACTGAAAACAGCTTACGATGTGCTTTTGTGTCTAGTACCCATACACCCAGATCCCAATGGGACCTCAAACCCCAAATAAATCTGTTTTACTCTGTGTAAAACTTATACAAAAATTGTCCACCTTCTATAACACTGACAGAGAGATATGCACATCCAGGTATTAATTATTTACTCTGGATTAATTAATAAGCAAAAGTGAATTTAATAAGAATAAAATGTAGGATTTAAGTGGTTTCAAGTAATAACAGACAGAACAAAGTAAGTTACCAAACAAAATAAAACAAAACACACAAGTCTAAGCCCAATACATTAAGATACTGATTACAGATAAAATTCCACTCTCAGAGATGTTCCAAAATGCTTCTTTCACAGACTGAACTCCTTCCTAGTCTCAAACCAATCCTTTCCCTTGTACAGTTCTTGTTAGCTCCAGCTCTGGTTGTAACTTAGGGGATTTCTCATGACTGGAACCTCCTTTCATCTGTTTCTCCCCATTACATAGTTTTGACCCAAGGCAGGAATCTTTTGTCTCTAGGTCCTCACCCCTCCTTCTAAATGGAAAAGCACCAGGATTAAGATGAATTCCAATACCAGGTGACCTAGCCACATGTCCTATCAGATCCCAAGCCTCCATTCTTCCAGGCCTGACTCACAGGAAGGTTTGCATGTAAACAGAGCCATTTACAAACAATTGCAGTTGATGGGACATCAAGATTCCAAACCACCATTAATGGACCATACTTTGCATAATTACAATAGGCCCTCAGTGTTATATTTCATATTCTAGTGTCAGATACAAGAATGATGCAATCATACAATAGAATGAGCACACTCAGTGGATTATAAACTTTGTAATTATATCTTAAAAGAGACCTTTTCCATGCAGCATACTCAAGTTACATTATATTCACACATTAGAATATTTTCATAAAATGATATGGAATGCAATATCACATATATATTAGCTCAAAAATTTGAATTCCTGAAAAAGACAAAAGATCTAAGGAGAGCTTTTCTCAAGGCTTTCTTTACCTCCTTGTTTCTCAGGCTATATATGATGGGGTTAACCAAAGGGGACAGGACTCCGTAGAAGACAGAGAACACTTTGTTCAGGTCCCTCAGTGCATCAGAGTCTGATAGCAGATACACTACGATCAATGTCCCATAGTAAATTGTCACCACGATGAGGTGAGAGGAGCAGGTGGAAAAAGCCTTTTGCCTTCCAGCGGTGGAAGGGATTCTCATGATGTTGGAGATGATACAAACATAGGATGCCACTGTCAATACAAATGGAGGCAATGTGAACATAGCACAAGATATTAAACCAGTAACTTCTACTGTGTGGGTGTCAGTGCAGGAGAGTTTTGTTATTGGATGAAAATCACAAAAGAAATGGTCAATTTCATTGGGGCCACAGAATGTTAATTGTGACAACATAAATATAAAGATGGAAACAGACATAAATCCACCTATCCACAACCCAACCACTAGCTGGAGGCACAACCTGCCATTCATACGTGTTGCATAATGCAGAGGTTTGCATATTGCTAAATACCGATCATAGGACATCACAGATAAAAGCAAACACTCTGTCCCTGCCAGAGAACCAAACAAATAAAATTGAGTGATGCAGCCCATAACAGAAATAGACCTGTCCCCAGTCAGTTGACTGGCCAGCACCCTGGGCAGTATGGTAGAGGTGCAGCAGGTCTCCAAGCAGGACAAGTTCCCCAGGAAGAAGTACATGGGGGTGTGAAGGTGCTGATCAGTCACAACAAGTACAATGATGAGGATGTTCCCAGCCATGGTCACAATATAAATCACTAGGAACAGCAGGAAGAGAAGAATATGAAGTTGTAGGAGATCCCCAAATCCCAGGAGGATGAATTTTGTGATGGTTGATTGATTCCCCTCATGGGTGTTTGTCATCAGCTTTATCTAGGGGAGATAAAAGAAATTATGCAATTGAGAACATCACTTCCATTACAAACAGTCATATTTTCTATTCCATTTTCTCCCTGCTGGTAGCCATCCCAACAGTTGAGTCAAGATTCCAGAGAGTGAAGATAGCTGAGGTACAAATTTGAAAAAAATGCCAAAGTTAATTGATATTGGAAATGTAACTACTTCCTGGAATCTCTTGAAAACATCTCACCTTCAGCTGCCTGACCATGTTTGTTTATTTCTATAGGCACAGTGTCTGAGATTATCAATGTAAATTATGAGGAATTAAATGTCACTCCATTGGTTTTATATGGAAACCTTAGAAAAATCCTATTGCTGGGCTGATAATTCATTTACCCATATTTACACTTCAGAGTCCACCATATTCCAATGGAGTAACAAAATAGTTTGACTCCAGAGACATGGGTTTTATAATTGACTCCACTACTCCTTGACCATCAGTTCATCACTTCCTCTCACTGTGCCTCTCTTCCCTCCTTTATGTGATAATTGATGTTACTACTTACTGTTTTCATAATGTGACCTGAAATTTAGCCAACAAGAGTGGTCTACATATGCCTACAGGATCTTGTGTAAAATTGAAATATGATTCTGAAGACACTGTACAAAGTTTAATAGTTTCATCAGTGAGTTTGCCTTATAATTTCTCAGTGTTAGCAAACTGCTGTGAAAACATGTATAACTTTCAATACATTCTTCGAAAAGAAACTAAACATGCGTCAATGTCATATTTCCACCTCAATCTCTGCAGATTTGGCATCAATTTTTTGTTTAAAAACACAAAGTTTTTAGATATTTCCTTTCCCCCAGCCCCACATGACAGAGAGCTCTCTCCCAAATCTGTTCTCAAGGTAATCAGATAGTAGATTTCTTTCTTTGCAAGGATTTGCCACCTTCTTTTTGAGAGCTATTCAAGGCCTAACATTTATGGGTAATATTTCCCAAAGTGCCCAAGGCCAGTTTTTTAAATTTTTCCATGCACCTACAACTGCACATTGGACGTTCTGTCCCTTTTGAACATCTGGCCATGAGCTACCATGTGAAAGAACGTAGGATAGATCATTAGATTAAGGAGGTCTGCCAGTGCTTCCTTGGCTAAGGTTGTTGTGATATTTTGGGGAACATGTCCTTGTCTTTTTAATACTTTTATAATTTTTTTAATAATTGAAATTATCATTCTAGATCAGATCAACTCTTTCGGAAAAGGAAATATGGAATGGGTCATCGGGAAGCCATACCTCAGTTGCAGTGACAATGCTATCAAGGGACATCAACACTGAATGTCGTGGAACAGTGGGACCGTCGAGATCCGTATCTAGGAACATTGACCATCCATTACCCATATCCAAGTGCCTCAGCAACACATGGGATTAGAGTTTTGATCCAATCATAATAATCCAGTGTCTGTTTTGAGAAGGGAACTGGTCCAGGATGTTCTGTTTGAAGCTAGGTTTTCCTCTTGACTAATAATTGAAATTGTCCCAACAAATAAACCTATAGGGACATTCATTAATCTAAAGTGATGAGTTTGTCTGTTTGTTTGTTGTGTGCTTGCTGCTTGACTGAAGTTATAGTGTGGTCTTTTTGGGGAAGCCATGTGCTGAGCCTAGTGGCCTTTCCCAAACCCAAGGCTGAGAACTCTTTAATAAGGCTTTGATCCCTAAGCCCTTTAGCACCCATTAAGCCATAAGCAGGGGGCAGGGCTACTCAGAACAGGGGTTTAGAAAGCCAACTCCTAAGTGACTGGAGAAATTCACGACCAGAGGCAGCTAATGAGAGTTTTCTGAGGGAGTTTAGAGAGGGAGCAGAAGAGCTAGATATACCTCATTAACATTCTTTAAACATAGGGCAATAAACCTCCCCTGCCTCGTTGCTTCCAAAAAACCCACAAAGAAACAATATCCAACAAAACTAGCTGAAAAAGGAAAAAGAGAATGTAGGCAGAGGTCCAACAGCAGAGTAGGAGCTATCCAGTTAATTTCATATAATGCAGCATGTGTGATTACCTGCCTTGTGGGCAGGTGGCATATGTGCACATTTTGTGCAAGGACTTCCTGGCCCTCAGAGACCAAGTACAGGCTCTGGAGACCAGAGTGTCTGAGCTGGAGGGGCTAAGGAAGACAGAAAAGGGACACAGAGAAGACTTTCCGGGGCACAATAGAACAGTCCCAAATCCCAGGCTGACAGCTTCTGTGCTGTTGAGGAAGATGAAAGTCCCAGGGAAGGGGAACACCAAAGTGGAACAGAAAGAAACTGTTCCATAGTTGAGACCTTCTCTCCAGATGATGTCATGGTAGTATCCTCTTGCACTGAGAATACCTGTCCTAGGGAAGGATCCACTGTTACTAGAAAGAGCCAGGTAACAGTAATGGGGAATTCTTTGGTTAAAAACATAGATAGCACAGTTTGCGATGACTGGGAGAACCCGCATGGTGAATTGCTTGCTAGGTGCGAAGGTTGCAGATCTCTGAAGACCTCTAGATAGACTTATGTGTAGTGCTGGGGAGGAGTTAGTGGTCATGGTACATGTAGGTACCAGTGACACAGGAAAAGATAAGAGAGAGGTCCTGGAGACCAACTTTAGACAACTAGGTAAGAGATTAAAGTCAGGGACCTTCATGGAAGCATTCTTTGATATGCTTCCAGTTACACATTCAGGGCTAATTGCACAATGGAACTGCAGGATCTCAATGCATGGATTAAACAACAGTATAGAAAGGAGGGGGTTAGTTTTATTAGGAAATGGAGAATATTTTGTGGAAGGAGGCACCTTTACAGAAGGATGGGCTCCACCTAAACCAAAATGGAACCAGATTGCTGGCATTTAAAATTTTAAAAAGCTGTAGAGGAGCTTTTAAACTAAGAGTTTGGGAAAGCCAACAGGTATATCACAGAAATTTGGTGGAATGATGATAATCAATGGGACACTATAATACCAGTATTCAAAATATATAGGAACAACAGAGTTTGATGTTGATGGGGGAGTGGCACTATATGTGAAAGAAAGTCTAGAATCAAATAAAGTAACAATCTGAAAGGAACTAAACTGTACCATAGAGTCTCTATGGACAGTAGTTCCATGCTCTAATAATAAGAATATAGCAGTAGGGATATATTACTGACCGCCTGACAAGGATGATAATAGTGATGGTGATTGTGAAATGCTCAGGGAGATTAAAATTAAAAAAAAAACCCTTAATAATAATAATAAGGTAGTTCAACTATCCCCATATTGACTGGGTACATGTCACCTAAGGACAGGATGAAGTGATAAAATTTCTTGATACCGTAAATGACTGCTTCTTGGATCTGCTAGTCCTGGAACCCACAAGAGGAGAGGCAATTCATGATTCACTCCTAAGTGGAGCAGAGGATCTGGTCCAAGAGGTAACTGTAGCTGAAGCGCTTGGTAATAGTGACCTACATTAATAAATTTAACAGCCTTGTGTGGTGGCAAAAGTCAAAGAAGCCCACCACAGTAGCATTTAAGTTTAGAAAAGGGGACTGCATGGAAATGAGGAAGCTAGTTAATTGAAAATTAAAAGGAACAGTCCCCAAAGTGAAATGCCTGACAACTTCAAGGAAACTTTTTTAAAAACATCAGAATAAAGGCTTAAATTAAACATTTACCCCAAATTAAAAAAAAATAGTGAGAGGATCAAAACATGCTACCATGGCTAAACAAAAAAGTGAAACATATTGTTAGAGGCAAAAAGATATCCTATTAAATTTGGAAGTTAAATCCTACTGAGGAAAATAGAAAGGAGCACTAACTCTAGCAAGACAAGTGTAAAAATATAATTAGGAAGCCACTCCCATAGTCTCTCCCAAAAAGAAAAGAAAAGAAAAGAAAAGAAAAGAAAACAAAAGAAAAGAAAAGAATCTAAAGAGCAAATTAACCAAAATATAAGAGCAAAAATATGTTTAAATGCCTAAGAGTCAGGAAGCTTACCAAACAATCAGTTGGGCCACTGGATGATGGAAGTGCTAAAGGAGCATTCAAGAAAAATATGGTCATTATGGAGATATTAAATGAATTGTTTTCTTGAGTCCTCACTGTAGAGAATGTGAGGGAGATTCCTCATGCATAAGCCATTCTTTTTAGGTGACAAATTTGAGGAACCGTTACAGATTGGGGTTTCAATAGGAGACATTTTGGATATTGATACATTAAACATTAGTAAATCAACAGGACTAGATTATATTAATCTGGGAGCTTGGAAGGAATTCCAATATGAAATTACAAAATGACTCTCTGTGGTATCATTTAAATCAGCTCCTTCACCAGATGACTAGAAAACAGATAATCTGACACTTATTTTTTTTTTAAAAAAGGCTCCAGAAGAGATCCTGTCAATTACCCACTGGTAAATCAAACTTCAGAACCAGGGAAATAGGTTGAAATTATGGTAAAGAGAATTGTCAGACACATATATATGAACATGATTTGTTGGGGAAGAGTCAATATGGCTTTTTAAAGGGCCATCATATCTCACCGATCTACTAGAATTCTTTGTGGAGGTCAACAAGCATGTGAACAAGGGTGTTCCAGTGGATTTAGTGTACTTAGACTTTCAGAAAGCCTTTGACAAGTTCCGTCACCAAAGGAGCTTAAGTAAAGAAAGCATCCTTGGGACAAACAGGAAGGTCCTCTCATACATCAGTTACTGGTTAAAAGATAGAGAAAAAAGGGTAAGAATAAATGGTCAGTTTTCAGAATGGAGAGAGGTAAATAGCGATGTCTCCTGGGGTCTCTACTGAGACCAGGGCTGTTTAATATATTCATAAATGATCTGAAAAAAGGGGTAAAAATTAAGGTGGCAAAATTTGCAGATGATACAACATTATTCAAGATAGTTAAGTCTAAAGCAGACTGCGAAGAGTTACAAAAGGACAAAACTGGGTGACTGGGCACCAAAAGGGCAGATGAAATTGAATGTTGATAAATGCAAAGTAATGCACACTGGAAAATATAATCCCAAATATACATACCAATGATGGGGACTAAATTACATGTTACCGCTCAAGAAAGAGATCTTGGAGTCATTGTGGATAGTTCTCTGAAAACATCCACTCAATGTGCAGCTGCAATCAAAAAAGAGTAAAGAATGTTCAGAATAATTAAGAAAAGGGTAGATACTAAGACAGAAAATATGATATTGCCTCTATATAAATCCATGGCATGCTTATATCTTGAATACTGAATGCAGTTCTGCTTACCCCATTTCAAAAAAGATATTTTAGAATTGAGGAAGAAAAAAGTGAAGGGAAACCAAAATGATTAGAAAGAATTTCCATATAAGGAGAGATTAAAAAGGACTTTTCAACTTTAAAAGAGAGCACTAAGGGGGGATATGATAGAGGTCTATAAAATCATGAATGGTGTGGAGAAAGTAAAAAAGGAAGTCTTACATATTCTTTCACTTAACATAAGAACCAGGAGTTACTCAGTGACATTAACAGGCATCATAGAGTCATAGAATATCAGGGTTGGAAGGGACCTCACATGCCTAGGTGACCCTTTCCAGTGCTTCACCACCCTCCTAGCGAAATTTTTTTTCCTAATATCCAACCTAGACCTTCCTCACTGCAAATTGAGACCATTACCCCTTGTTTTGTCATCTGCTACCACTGAGAACATTCTAGATCCATCCTCTTTGGAACCCCCTTTCAGGTAGTTAAAAGCAGCTATCAAATCCCTCCTCATCCTTCTCTTGTGCAGATTAAATAAACCCAGTTCCCTCAGCCTCTCCTCATACATCATGTGCTCCAGCCCCTTAATCATTTTTGTTGCCCTCCGCTGGACTACTTCCAATTTTTCCATATCTTTCTTGAAGTGTGGGACCCAAAACTGGATGCAGTACTCCAGAGGAGGCTTCACCAATGCCGAATAGAGGGGAATGATCATGTCCTTCAATCTGCTGGCAATACCTCTATTTATACAGTCCAAGATGCCGCTAGCCTTCATGGCAACAAGGGCACACTGTTGATTCCTGCTTATCTATCACCCCTCCCCAGTTTAGTATCATCTGCAAACTTGGGGAGGGTGCAATCCATGTCATCCTCCAGATCATTAATGAATATATTGAACAAAACCAGCCCAAGGACCGGCCCTTGGGGCACTCCGCTTGATACTGGCTACCAGCTAGACATGGAGCCATTGGTCATTACCCATTGAGCCCTATGATCTAGCCAGCTTTCTGTCCACCTGTGACCTGTATCGGTTGGCGCACCGAGCTGCTAGGGGTAGTGGGGAACTACTGTCTCACTGGCTGTCCTGGGTCATGTCATCTGTCACTAGGGAATTAGCGAAGGGAGGGGCACTGGGAAGAGTGTGTAGCCCCCCTCATGCACTTAGAGGTTTTTAAGGCCAGGCTTGACACAGCCCCGGCTGGGATGATTTAGTTGGTCTTGGTCCTGCTTTGAGCAAGGGGTTGGACTAGATGACCTTCTGAGGTCTATTCCGGCACTAATCTTCTATGAGTCTCTGATTCTGTAATAACAGGGTTCAAAAAAGAATTAGACATTTTCATGGAGGACAGCTCCATCAATGGCTATTTGCCAGGGTGGGAAGGGATAGTGTCCATAGCCTCTGTTTGCCAGAAGCTGGAAATGAGCAACAGTGGGTGGATCATTTTTTGATTTCTCTTTTCTGTTAATTTCCTCTGAAAGTTCTGCCACTTGCCACTGTTGGGAAAAATGTCCCTGGGCTAGATAGTCCATTGGTCTAATACAGTATGGCCATTTTAATGTTCTTAAGGATGAGAACAGACCCACTGAAAGATTTGCTGATTTCTAAAATCACCTACAAGACACAACCCTTCTGATAACCAGGAAAGATTTGCTGCTAAGAGTACAACTGTAATGGTTGGTTATGTGAACCTCACCTTTTTTGTAACCACCTTGCTGATGTCAGAAAGCACAGACAGGGGTGAAATTTGGTAACATGATGTAAAAACTTGGTATATGTGGAAATGTTCTTCATCGATTCAACATGAATACAGACATAATGTGGCACACAATTAATGCCCAGCCCCTATTCAAGAACCCAGCACCTTAAAAAAATCAAGCATACAGCTAGAAACCAACATTTCAGAATTCAGACAAAGACTTAGGAATAGTGACACATACACACACAGAGACGCACACACCCATATGCACCAATTACTCTTGTCTCACAGCACAGCTTTTCAGTTCCTAGGGAAGGACTAAGCCGATTGCCTCTAGAGATAGAACCCTGCCAGAGCAATCTGGCTGACAGGGCATCTAAAGAGCAGGTAACATTTAGAAGAAGAAAGATCTCATACCAATTTTGAACAATTAGATCTAACTTAATAAAGGTTTTGATTAATCAGTAATGGATGGAAACTGAGATGACACTTTCCATTCCCATCCTTGCCCGCCTTCCCCCCTCTGCTTCCCTCCCATTCAGATCCTTTACCTTTCTTCTCTTCTTTTTTTCTTCTTTCTATTTCCCCTAAACTTTTATTTTGTGGGGAACATCAATACAATATGAATAGAGAAATGTGCACAATTAAAAGTGAATTACAATAACTTAGTTAACATGGAAAATAAAATGAAGATTTAAGCTTTTTAAGGAATTAATTGAGAATTAATTCCCCTCTCACTCACCCCAGTATAAATCAGGAATAACTGAACTTAATCCAAGACAGATGTACTGCTCGAAAACTGGGGTAAGTGAGAGAAGAATGACACCAAAAAAGAGTTGTCTTCTTCTTCTTCTTCTTCTTCTTCTTCTTCTATTGTTTAATGTCCCTATATAAATTCTTGCATAATGCACCTGCAGAGATACAGATTATCACTTTCACAGCACCATTTCACTTGTTTTGTGTTTTGGAGACCACATGGGAATTGTTCCCAAAGAGAATCTAGAGTGGTGTTGCCAGGCAACCTGAGGCACCCTTAGTAACAAACGGTGAAGAGGTCAGTCTTCTGGAACAACACAGGGTTTTCTTCTCCATCCAATAGAGGGATGGGTTTAGAATGGACAGCTTCAATCTGTGGGAGTTAGAAAAGCTGAGACTGAGCTGACTGGTTATCAGACAAAACAGCAGAAAGCCTCGATACGGTAGTGGCTGTGACACACTCTATATGATTTTATAAAAAATATGCTAATGAGTGTGAATATAATGTAAATGAAATATGCTTCATGCAAAAGGTCTCTTGTAAAGTATCAATACAAAGCTTATAATCTACTGAGAGTGATCATTCTATTTCTATAAATGTACCACTCTGGTATCTGAAACTAGAAATATGAAACCTAACTCTATGGGCCTATTGTAGTTATGCAAAGTGTGGGCCACTAATGCTGGTTTGGAATGTTGATGGTTCCCATTAATCAGGAGACTTGTCTGTTGATGGCTCTGTTTTACTGGTAAATCTTTCTGTTTACCTGTATGCTGGCAAGTAGGTAGTGAAGTCTTACAGTGACATGTGATCATGTCACTTGAATTAGAATCCATCTTTAAGATGGTGCTTTTCCATTTAGAAGGAGGGGTGGGATCCCAGGGAGGGACAAAAGATTCCCGTCTTATGCAAAAGCTATGTAAGTAAGTGGAACAGAACAAAGAGGAAAGAGGAGCCATCATGAGAAATCCTCTAGCTACCACCTGAGCTGGAACAAGGGCTGTACCAGGAGAACAGACTGTGCCTAAACTAGGAAGGCATCCAGTCTGTGAAAGAAACTTACTGAAATATCTCTGAGGGTGCGATTTTATCGGTATTCAGTTTTAATACAGTATTAGACATACACTGGTATGATTTATTTTATTTTACTTGGGAATTCACTTTGCTCTGTCTGTTACTACATGGAACCACTTAAATCCCACTTTCTGTGTTTAATAAAATCACTTTTATCTTATTAATTAACCCAGAATATGTATTAATACCTGGGTGGGGAGCAAACAGGTGTGCATATCTCTCTATCAGTGCTATAGAGAGCGAACAATTTATAAAAGGTCATTCAGCAAACAGATTTACTTGGGGTTAAGACCCCACTGGGAGTTGGGCACCTGAATGTTAAAACCAAGAACACTTCTGTAAGCTGCTTTCAGGTTAAGTCTGCAGCCTTGGGGGCATGTGGTTCAGACCCTGGCTCTGTGTTGGAGCAGAGTGGCTTGTCTGGATCAGCAAGACAGGATGCTGGAGTCCCAAGCTGGCAGGGAAAGCAGGGGAAGAAGTAGTCTTGGCACATTAGTTGACAGTTCCCAAGGGGAGTTCTGTGATCCAACCCATCACAGTGGTTCCTAAGGCATTGCTTTGCAGTTACTGTGTTGTAGAGTGGTGCCCCAATGCAGTAATCTGATGTGGACATGCTGATGAAGCATCAGAGTGTAGACATTGTAAAAGGTGAGCCAGCCTGGGTATGATGGTTATAGGTGACCCTTCATCAGTCTTATTTCACCTTTGGGAGCACATTCCTTCCTTCTGTATCTTCAGTTTCTTTGATGGAGTTAGATCTTCATTACCTCTTTCCTATTCCTTTTTTCTTTTCAACATTTCAGTATCTCCCTTACTCTTTCTCCAGGCAGGAGAGAAGGCAACTGTTTACTCTCTTTCTTCCTCCTTCTGAATGCTGAGTATCTTCATTCCCTCTTCATCTCTGAGCCCTTCCTGGAGTGTGATCCTCCCATCAAAATGCATGAATAGTTCAGAGCATGTGGAGCGTTGTGGCCATCAGGAAGAAGAGCACCCTGGGTGGGATATGAGTGGAGCTGTTCTTTTTTCTTCAGCACACCCTGAACTTTTCCATCTATCACATCGAATGATAGGGATTGCACCTATCAGCCATCACTCCTCCTTATTTCTATCACAGCCTGAAAAAAGCCTCTCTAATACTTGCTCTCCATGGCAGCCATGTGGCAAACCCCAAATCCTTGGAAAAGTCAGTGCCACACATTGAGGGACTCACTGAATTCTTACTGAGGCAAACAACTGGTGAAGTTAATTGAGCAACACACATGAGTTACAATGAAGCCCAAGAATACACAGGAAATTACATTTTAATCCTATGTCCTAACCCACTCTCCCTCAAACTCAGTATAAAAAGATTTATAGCACAGGTTTGACATCTCTCAGTTCTAGAAATTTGTCTCGTAGCTGAGGACAATTGGAATTTCCATGCATGCTCCGAGCATGCTGGCTTCCTTCTCTCCTCTTTGTGGGATCAGTAACACATCAGACAACTTTGTGAATGTGTTTCCATGGTGTAAATATACACCATTTACATGCAGAAAATCATTTCTCCATCTCTTGGTCTGGACTAAGTATGTGTAGCAGCCTGCCACTAATTTACATGTACAGATGTTATTCCTATAAATCAGCTTATCAGCCAGAGTTTTTGTTACTGGTTATTCTGGAATTAATATGATACCTCCATTTCATATAATATCTTTCTTGGACCATACACATGCATCTTATATAATAATTGTTATAAAATTTGGAGATGACACCAAACTGAAAAGACAAAAATAGACAATTTTGGCAGTACAATTTTAGTTTCCAGTACCATGACCTGCCAGAAGAAAATTACTCCTGCCAGGGAGCAAGAGAGAGCCCAGAGGAGGAAACTGCTTCTTTCTGACTCAGAAATCTTTCCCTTGGCTGATCCTGGAATAGAGTAGCAGAATCTCACCAACTCTGTGATGAAGGTAACTTGTGGCCATGGAAAATTCAATAACACTGATGAGTACGGCAATATCAATGAGACCTCTTGCCGCACCGGTTCATCTACTTTCTTTGTGCAGTCATTTCATGTAATAGAATTGAAACATTCAAATGAGCAGGAGATGACAACTGGAGATTGGTTGATTTTCATCTGATGTCACCAGAGTCCCAGTAGAAAGTAACCTGAGCTACTAACCTGACCATGAGTAAAATGTATTCCTAATTTGGTTATTTGACATTTTTCTTAATCTAGAGTTTCATTACCACCTAATGTTTTCAAATGTAACTTACACAAATATTTTAAATGAGTTCTAACATTAAAGAAAGTGTGAAGAGTATGTTTTAGTAAAGTTTTAAGATTACTTGGGACAAAACTATAGATGACAAAAGCTAAATTTCTTAAGTATCTTATTTTAATTATTTTATTCTCCTGAACTCATTAAAATATTTACTTGCAAATTCATTCACACTCAAAGGAGAATAATCCCAATTCAAGGAGGATGCAGTGTTCTTCAGACTTGAGTCTGGGTGTGAGAATGCAGTAAAAGTCTAGGTGTACAGCTCACTCTTCTAATTTTCCTCCAAAATAAGTCAGAAGCCCACAGGTAAATAACACACAGACTTGACACTTGCATAAAGAAAGTTCTGATTCTGACAGTCATGAGTTCAGCAGGCACACAAAGATGAGTATGAACTACCCATGTAAGTCAGAATTTGCAAGATCATGACCCCATGATTGACTCATATATATAAGCTTAAAAATTTCAATTCTTGCAAAACACAAAAGATCTAAGGAGAGGTTTTCTCAAATCTTCCTTTACCGCCTTGTTTCTCAGGCTGCAGATGATGGGGATCAACAAATGGGTCAGGATATAAAAGACAGAGAGCACTTTATTCAGGTTCCTCAGTGCATCAGAGTCCAATAGCAGATACAGCAGGATCAATGTCCCACAGAAAATTGTCACCACAATGAGGTGAGAGGAGCAGGTGGAAAAAGCCTTTTGCCTCCCAGTGGTGGAAGGGATTCTCAGGATGATGGAGATGATACAAACATAGAATGTCAATGTCAACAGAAATGGAGGTAGGATGAATATGGAGGAAGATAAAAATCAGTAACTTCTGCCTTGTGGATATCAGTGCAGGAGAGTTTTATTACGGGATGAAAATCACAATAGAAATGGTCAATTTCATTGGGCTGATAGAACATTAACTGTGACAACATACATATAAAGATGTAAACAGACATAAATCCACCTATCCACAACCCAGCCACTAGCTGAAGGCACAACCTGCCATTCTTAAGTGCTGCGTAATACAGAAGTTTGCATATCATTAAATACCAATCATAAGACATCACTGATAAGAGAAAACATTCTGTGCCTGTCAGAGAACCAAAGACATATAACTGAGTGATTCATCCAGTGATAGAAATGGTTCTGTCTCCATGCAGGACACTGGCCAGCACCCTGGGCAGGATGGTGGAGCTGTAGCAGGTCTCCAAGCAGGACAAGTTCTCCAGGAAGAAATATACAGGGGTGTGAAGGAACTGATCAGCCACTACTAGTGTAACAATTAGGATGTTCCTGGTCATGGTCGCAGTCATGAGAAACAGCAGGAAGAGAAGAATAGGAAGTTCAGGGAGAGCCCCAAGTCCCAGGAGGATGAATTCTATGATGGTTGTTTAATTTCCCTTGTGTATGTTTGTCATCAGCTTCATCTAGGGAAAATAAAAGAAATTATGCAATTGAGAATCTAATGTGCATTATAAAACTGTCATATCTTCAATACTGGTTTCTCCCTTCTGGCAGTCATCCCAACGATAGAGTCAAAACTCCAGATGGTGGAGGCCTTTGGGGTAAATGTTTTTAAAAATGTCCATTGGTTTCATAAGGAAAACTCAGAAAAATCCTGTTGCTGGGCTGATACATTTTTTAAACCATATTTACATGGCAGAATCCACCATATTATAATAGAGTAGACACTAGAATTTGATTCCAGAGAGGTGGGTTTTCTACCTGGCTCATCCTCTCCCTGACCTTGGGTTTATCACTTCCTATCACTATGCCTCTCTTCCCTCCCTCATGTAATCGATGATGATCATACCACTTCCTGCTTTCTTAATGTGACTTGAAATTTAGGAAACAAGAACTGTCTATATGGGCTCACATGCTCTTGTGTAAAACAGAGATATGATACTGAAGACACTGTACAGCATTTTAATATTTATGTAAATAAGTGTTGTATAAATTTTCAGTGTTAACATACTGTTATGAGAATCTGCATACATTTCAATACACTCTATGAAGTGTAAACGTGCCTTAATGTCATATTTCCACCTGAATCACCGCAGAAATGCATCATTTTTTTGTTTAACTACACACAACATTTTTTAGACATTTCCTTTCCCTCCACCCCATATTATAGTGAGCTATTTCTTGAATGTCTCCTAAAGGGAATCAGAGATTAGGTTTCTTTATTGGCAAGGATTTGGAACCTTCTTTCTGAGAGCTATTCAGTGCCTAACATTTGTGGGTAATATTTTCCAAAGTACCCAAGGCCAACTTTTTTAAAAACTTTCCATGCATCTACATCTGCAGAATGAACCCTCAGTTCCTTTGAATATTTGGTTTTGAGATACTGTGTGAGAGATCATAGGATGGATAATCAGATTCAGGAGGTGTACCATTCCTTCCTTGGCTATTCACCCACGAAAACTCATGCTCCTAAACGTCTGTTAGTCTATAAGGTGCCACAGGACGTTTTTCTGCTTTTACAGATCCAGACTAACACAGCTACCCCTCTGATATTTGGGGAACATGTCTTCGTCTGTTTTATAATTACATTTTGATTTTATAAATGTCATTTCTATTCAGAACCATCATTCCAGATGGGATCAACTCTTTTGTAGTAGAAAATATGGAATGGGTCCTGGGGAAGCCATGCCTCAGTAGCAGTGAAAATGCTATTAGGAGTCATCAAGACTGAATGTCTCACACCCAGAGAAACAATGAGAGTGCGGAGATATCCATGTCTGGGAACTTTGACCGTCCATTACCCATATCCAAGTGCCTCAGCAGCAGGAGGGATTTAGAGGCGCGGTCCACTCATAACAATCCAGTGTCTGTGTTAAGAAGGGAACTGGTCCAGAATGTTATGTGTGAAAATAGGTTTGACCAATATTTGAAACTGGACCAACAAAGAAACCTACAGAGATATTTGTTAATCTAAAGTGGTGAGTTTGTTATCTGTGAGTTTTTCTATGTGTTCTTTGCTTACTGCTTGACTGACATTATACTGTGGTTTGTTGTTTTTTTTTTCATTTTCTTTTCTTTTCTTTTTTTTTGGATGTGTGTATGTGGAGGGGGGTGGGGTGGGAATCTGTTTACTGAGCATAGGGGCCTGAAAGATCAGTCTGCAGTCTTCCTCATGAGATTTTGAATCCTAAATCCTTCAGCATCCATAAACCCTTAACCAAGGGGTGAAGCTACTCAGGGGGAACAGGGGTTTAAAAAGCCAGCTCTAAGTGATCAGAGGAGCTAGTGACCAGGAGCAGCTAAGAGGGGAGGTTTGTGAGGGAGTTTAGAAAGGGAGTGGGAGAACTATATACACGTGATTAGCATTCTCTAAACTTAGTGCAATAAACCCTCCCCATCCCATCCGTCCAAAAATCAGAGAGAAACAATGCCCAACAAAAAAGCTGCAAAAATAAAAATAATGCATGTAGAAGTCCATCAGCAGAGTAGGAGCTATCCAGTTCATTGCACTGAATGCAGCATGTACCAATACCTGCCTTGTGGGCAGGTGGAGTAGATATGCATTCGGTATTGTAGTGGGGTGATGCCCCACTCCCGGAGGATTTAAGCTGCAGCAGGCCAGTGGGCCTGCACAGATAAAAAACAAATAGGAAACATGCTTATTGGGAGACAATCATGGCCCAGATCAGAGACAGCCAATCAGGGCCAGGATCAGCCCTATAAAAAGGCTGCCCAGGAAGGGAGCAGGCAGTCTTTCCCAGGCTTTTGAGAGAGGAAAGTCTGTCTCCAGAGCTGGGAGACTAGTGCCTGGGACAGTGCAGTGCTGGGCAGACCCCGGAGAGCAGAAAGGAACTCCAGCCCGGTGTCTGCGAGGCTGCAGGCTCTGAGGGAAAGGACATAGCCAGTGCGAGGGGCTGAAAGGGAAGTGGCTCAGAGATGGGGACAGACAGAGGGAGAAGGAGACCAGGATGGCTGCCACTAGAGAGTCCCTGGGTTGGGACTCAGAGTAGTGGGTGGGCCTGGGTCCACCTCCTTTCCCCTTGCCTTACACCTGGTTGATGGGAGCGGCTGTCTAGAGTGGCACCAACCCCCTGCCAAGAGGGGTTTGACTTGAGGGGTAGAATTGGTCACATTGGCTGGGGCGCAGAGAGACAGCTGATTGACACCCCTATCCCAGCAAAGGAGGTGAGGATGGACTAAAGGACACTGCCAGAGGGCAATGGCTCGAAGAGGGTGCTGAGTGGGAAGCGATGCGGGTTCAGATGCCAACCAAGGGCAAAACAACGGGGGGGGACACCACCAGGAGAGGGGGCTCCACTAGACTGAGCTAATTCCAAAGGATGATCAGCAGGAAGTGCTATGGTGGTGAGTCCCAACACCCTTACAGGTATAAAGATCTTATGACTCTCAGACACCATGTATGGGTTCTGGAGAGCAGAGTGGCTGAACTGCAGGAACTAAGGAAGATAGATAGGTCCATAAATAAGACTTTCCTGGGCACAGCAGAGCCATTCCACTCCCAGTCTGATATGTTCTACAGTTGAGGAGGACAAAAGTCTTAGAGAAAGAGAACACCAAAGTGGAGCAGAAAGAAACTCTCCCATAGTTGGGACCCTCACAATAAAACAACTATATCTCACAGTAACCGCAAACACACAATCTCTCACTGCAGCACTCACCCACACAGATCAACCCAGACCTGCCAGAACATCACAACCTTCATACAAATCATTACAACCACTCACACTGCTCAACCAGCACACCCAATAAACACAACCATACATAGCTGCTAATTGGAACACAAATCCCTTTTTTACTGCCCACATAAATCATCACCTTCATTTCACCTATGGGAGCACAATCATTCCTCCTGTATCTCCCATGTCTTTAATAGAGTTAGAACTTCATTACCTCTTTCCTCTTCCTTCTACATTTCCCTCACTTTTAGAATCATAGACTATTAGGGTTGGAAGGGACCTCAGGAGGTCATCTAGTCCAACCCGCTGCTCCAAGCAGGACCAATCCCCAGATTTTTACCCCAGTTCCCTTAATGGCCCCCTCAGGGATTGAGCTCACAACCCTGGGTTTAGTAGGCCAATGCTCAAACCCCTGAGCTATCCCTCCCCTCTTCCTGCCTGCAAGATAAAAGGGAATTTTTTCCTCTCTCTCTTCCTCTCTCTTCCTCCTCCTAAATGAGTGTCTTTGTTCTCTCTTCATTTCCCATGCCTTCCTGAGATGTAATCCTTCTACCTCAATGCATGAATATTTCAAACCGTATTTCACACTGTGGCCATCAGGAAGAACAGAGCCCTGGGCAGGATCTGGGTGGAACTGTTCTTTTTCTTCAACACACCCTGAACTTTCCCATCTATCACATTCAAGAATAGGATTGCTCCTGTTTGCCACCCATCCATCCATCCATCACTCTTCCTCCATTCTACCACAGCCTAGAAAGAGCCTCTCCAATACGTTCTCTCCATGACAGCCACATACAGCAACCCCCAGATCCTTAGAAAAGTCAGTGCCACACTTTGAAGAACTGATTTAATTCTTACTGAGGCAAACATCCAGTGAAGTTAATTGAGGAAGTCACATGAGTCCCAAAGATTCACAGATGATTGAATTTTGAGCCTATGTCCTAACAATGTAAAAAGATTTATATCACCGGTTTGACATCTTGACAGCTCTTGAACATTGTCCCATGGCTGCGGGCAGTAGGAATGTCCATGCATGCTGCAGCCATGCTGGCTCCCATCTCTCCTCTTTCGTGGATCAGTGAGACTTCAGACAGTTTTGTGAATATGGTGCCATACACTATTTAAGACAGATAGATAGATGTATCCATGCTTAAAAGAATCAGTATTTCTTGAATCCAAGTGTCCAGTCTAGGTGGTGCCTACCTGTGGCCATCTGACTCATTCTGGAGGAAAATTAGGACACCGAGCCATATCCATTGGCATTCAGCGAACCCTCACTCCCACACTCATGTCTGAAGAAACCTTTGTGTCCTTCCTGAATTTGGATTGTTCTCCTTTGAGAGTAGATGAATTTGCAAGTAAATATTTTAATTAGATTATGAGAATAAACTAATTAAAATGAGATCCTTCAGAAATGTAACATTTGTCATCTCTAGCTTTGTCCAGAGTGATCTTAAAACTGGACTAAAACATACTCTTCACACTTTCCTTAATGTTAAAACTCATTTAAAATATTGGTGTAAATTACATTTGAAGATATTAGGTTGTAATGAAGCTCTATATTAAGCAGAATTTTGTCAAATGACCAGATTAGGAATAAACTTTACTCATGGCCAGGTCAGTAGCTCAGGCCATTTTATACTGAGACCCTGGTGACATCAGAGGTAAATCAACCAATCCCCAGTCTTCATCTCCTGCTAATTTAAATATTTCAGTTTTATTACATGAAATGACTGAATAAGAGATGGTAAATAGACAGCTGTGGCAAGAGTTCTCACTGATATCTCAGCCCCCATCAGTGTTATTCATAAGATGCCAGGGTAAACAGAAATGGAAGAAATGTGAATATTCTGGAATGTATGATGGCTGAAACCTCCAGGCAGTGACCATCTAACTTCCATTTCAAAGCAAACAACATTTCAATTTTGGCTTTCCCCTGCTGATTGCCATCCCAATGGTTGACTCAAGACTCTGTAGGGTGGATGCATTCTAGGTACAATTTTTGAAAAGAGTCTATGTTAATTCATATTAGAAACATTGTTACTGTCTGGAATCTCTATGGCTGACCACATCTCACCTTTTGCTTCCTGTTAGGATATAGATATTCAGGCCTGTCTGCAAAGGCCTATACTTTAAAAATGTAGGTGTAGTCTTGTCGCTTAGCTAGTTATAGAAGTATAAAAGAAAGAATCAAAGATCACAGTCTGTGTAATGGCCTTCTCTTACTGTGACAGGCCAAGGCCATCACCTAAGATGCAATTAGGCAACCATAAGCTGGGAAGTGTACGGTCACATCCTCACATTCCAAACTAGTCACATTGAAATAAGGTGCTATTGGGCTATTAGGAATACAGTCCTGCCCTGATATTCCTATCATCTCCAGAGAAACGGAAGAGCCTAGAAGACAGCATCCTGTCTGGCAAGAACTCACTTATCAATAGACACAACTGGAAAACCCTTATGTCTGTAAAGATGTAGTTGTGAAATTCTCACTTCTATATTGTTTTATATGTTTATTTGCATGGTCTCTGTCTGGTTCTGTAATTGTTTGTCTGCTGTATAATTAATTTTGTTGAGTGTAAACCAATGAAGGTGGTGGAATATAATTGGTTAAATAATCATGTTACAATATGTTAGGATTGGTTAGTTAAATTTCAGTAAAATGATTGATTAAGGAATAGCTAAGCAAAACTATATAGTCTGCAGTCAATCAGGAAGTAAAAAGGCGGGGCAGGGGAAATGGGAACAGGGACCAGGGATGGGGGAATTAAAATCATGTCTTACTAAAGGGGAAAATGGGAACAGGGGATAGGAACAGAAACAGGGACACAGGCAAGGCTCTGTGGTGTAAGAGCTGGGAAGGAGGACACTGAGGAAGGAGACTGGAATCATGCTTGCTGGAAGTTCATGCTAATAAACATCAAATTGTTTGCGCCTTTCGACTTCGGGTATTGTTGCTCTCTGTTCATGCGAGAGGGACCAGGGATT
>NC_066628.1:0-17500 GCF_025201925.1 Gopherus flavomarginatus
AACCCGAACCCGAACCCCGAACCCGAACCCGAACCCGAACCCGAACCCGAACCCGAACCCGAACCCGAACCCGAACCCGTACCAACCCGAACCCGAACCGAACCCGAACCCGAACCGAACCCGAACCCGAACCCGAACCCGAACCCTAACCCTAACCCGAACCCTAACCCGAACCCGAACCCGAACCCGAACCCCGAACCCGAACCCGAACCCGAAACCCGAACCCGAACCCGAACCCGAACCCGAACCCGAACCCGAACCCAAACCCGAACCCGAACCCGAACCCGAACCCGAACCCGAACCCGAACCCGAACCCGAACCCGAACCCGAACCCGAACCCGAACCCGAACCCGAACCCGAACCCGAACCCGAACCCGAACCCGAACCCGAACCCGAACCCGAACCCGAACCCGAACCCGAACCCGAACCCGAACCCGAACCCGAACCCGAACCCGAACCCGAACCCGAACCCGAACCCGAACCCGAACCCGAACCCGAACCCGAACCCGAACCCGAACCCGAACCCGAACCCGAACCCGAACCCGAACCCGAACCCGAACCCGAACCCGAACCCGAACCCGAACCCGAACCCGAACCCGAACCCGAACCCGAACCCGAACCCGAACCCGAACCCGAACCCGAACCCGAACCCGAACCCGAACCCGAACCCGAACCCGAACCCGAACCCGAACCCGAACCCGAACCCGAACCCGAACCCGAACCCGAACCCGAACCCGAACCCGAACCCGAACCCGAACCCGAACCCGAACCCGAACCCGAACCCGAACCCGAACCCGAACCCGAACCCGAACCCGAACCCGAACCCGAACCCGAACCCGAACCCGAACCCGAACCCGAACCCGAACCCGAACCCGAACCCGAACCCGAACCCGAACCCGAACCCGAACCCGAACCCGAACCCGAACCCGAACCCGAACCCGAACCCGAACCCGAACCCGAACCCGAACCCGAACCCGAACCCGAACCCGAACCCGAACCCGAACCCGAACCCGAACCCGAACCCGAACCCGAACCCGAACCCGAACCCGAACCCGAACCCGAACCCGAACCCGAACCCGAACCCGAACCCGAACCCGAACCCGAACCCGAACCCGAACCCGAACCCGAACCCGAACCCGAACCCGAACCCGAACCCGAACCCGAACCCGAACCCGAACCCGAACCCGAACCCGAACCCGAACCCGAACCCGAACCCGAACCCGAACCCGAACCCGAACCCGAACCCGAACCCGAACCCGAACCCGAACCCGAACCCGAACCCGAACCCGAACCCGAACCCGAACCCGAACCCGAACCCGAACCCGAACCCGAACCCGAACCCGAACCCGAACCCGAACCCGAACCCGAACCCGAACCCGAACCCGAACCCGAACCCGAACCCGAACCCGAACCCGAACCCGAACCCGAACCCGAACCCGAACCCGAACCCGAACCCGAACCCGAACCCGAACCCGAACCCGAACCCGAACCCGAACCCGAACCCGAACCCGAACCCGAACCCGAACCCGAACCCGAACCCGAACCCGAACCCGAACCCGAACCCGAACCCGAACCCGAACCCGAACCCGAACCCGAACCCGAACCCGAACCCGAACCCGAACCCGAACCCGAACCCGAACCCGAACCCGAACCCGAACCCGAACCCGAACCCGAACCCGAACCCGAACCCGAACCCGAACCCGAACCCGAACCCGAACCCGAACCCGAACCCGAACCCGAACCCGAACCCGAACCCGAACCCGAACCCGAACCCGAACCCGAACCCGAACCCGAACCCGAACCCGAACCCGAACCCGAACCCGAACCCGAACCCGAACCCGAACCCGAACCCGAACCCGAACCCGAACCCGAACCCGAACCCGAACCCGAACCCGAACCCGAACCCGAACCCGAACCCGAACCCGAACCCGAACCCGAACCCGAACCCGAACCCGAACCCGAACCCGAACCCGAACCCGAACCCGAACCCGAACCCGAACCCGAACCCGAACCCGAACCCGAACCCGAACCCGAACCCGAACCCGAACCCGAACCCGAACCCGAACCCGAACCCGAACCCGAACCCGAACCCGAACCCGAACCCGAACCCGAACCCGAACCCGAACCCGAACCCGAACCCGAACCCGAACCCGAACCCGAACCCGAACCCGAACCCGAACCCGAACCCGAACCCGAACCCGAACCCGAACCCGAACCCGAACCCGAACCCGAACCCGAACCCGAACCCGAACCCGAACCCGAACCCGAACCCGAACCCGAACCCGAACCCGAACCCGAACCCGAACCCGAACCCGAACCCGAACCCGAACCCGAACCCGAACCCGAACCCGAACCCGAACCCGAACCCGAACCCGAACCCGAACCCGAACCCGAACCCGAACCCGAACCCGAACCCGAACCCGAACCCGAACCCGAACCCGAACCCGAACCCGAACCCGAACCCGAACCCGAACCCGAACCCGAACCCGAACCCGAACCCGAACCCGAACCCGAACCCGAACCCGAACCCGAACCCGAACCCGAACCCGAACCCGAACCCGAACCCGAACCCGAACCCGAACCCGAACCCGAACCCGAACCCGAACCCGAACCCGAACCCGAACCCGAACCCGAACCCGAACCCGAACCCGAACCCGAACCCGAACCCGAACCCGAACCCGAACCCGAACCCGAACCCGAACCCGAACCCGAACCCGAACCCGAACCCGAACCCGAACCCGAACCCGAACCCGAACCCGAACCCGAACCCGAACCCGAACCCGAACCCGAACCCGAACCCGAACCCGAACCCGAACCCGAACCCGAACCCGAACCCGAACCCGAACCCGAACCCGAACCCGAACCCGAACCCGAACCCGAACCCGAACCCGAACCCGAACCCGAACCCGAACCCGAACCCGAACCCGAACCCGAACCCGAACCCGAACCCGAACCCGAACCCGAACCCGAACCCGAACCCGAACCCGAACCCGAACCCGAACCCGAACCCGAACCCGAACCCGAACCCGAACCCGAACCCGAACCCGAACCCGAACCCGAACCCGAACCCGAACCCGAACCCGAACCCGAACCCGAACCCGAACCCGAACCCGAACCCGAACCCGAACCCGAACCCGAACCCGAACCCGAACCCGAACCCGAACCCGAACCCGAACCCGAACCCGAACCCGAACCCGAACCCGAACCCGAACCCGAACCCGAACCCGAACCCGAACCCGAACCCGAACCCGAACCCGAACCCGAACCCGAACCCGAACCCGAACCCGAACCCGAACCCGAACCCGAACCCGAACCCGAACCCGAACCCGAACCCGAACCGAACCCGAACCCGAACCCGAACCCGAACCCGAACCCGAACCCGAACCCGAACCCGAACCCGAACCCGAACCCGAACCCGAACCCGAACCCGAACCCGAACCCGAACCCGAACCCGAACCCGAACCCGAACCCGAACCCGAACCCGAACCCGAACCCGAACCCGAACCCGAACCCGAACCCGAACCCGAACCCGAACCCGAACCCGAACCCGAACCCGAACCCGAACCCGAACCCGAACCCGAACCCGAACCCGAACCCGAACCCGAACCCGAACCCGAACCCGAACCCGAACCCGAACCCGAACCCGAACCCGAACCCGAACCCGAACCCGAACCCGAACCCGAACCCGAACCCGAACCCGAACCCGAACCCGAACCCGAACCCGAACCCGAACCCGAACCCGAACCCGAACCCGAACCCGAACCCGAACCCGAACCCGAACCCGAACCCGAACCCGAACCCGAACCCGAACCCGAACCCGAACCCGAACCCGAACCCGAACCCGAACCCGAACCCGAACCCGAACCCGAACCCGAACCCGAACCCGAACCCGAACCCGAACCCGAACCCGAACCCGAACCCGAACCCGAACCCGAACCCGAACCCGAACCCGAACCCGAACCCGAACCCGAACCCGAACCCGAACCCGAACCCGAACCCGAACCCGAACCCGAACCCGAACCCGAACCCGAACCCGAACCCGAACCCGAACCCGAACCCGAACCCGAACCCGAACCCGAACCCGAACCCGAACCCGAACCCGAACCCGAACCCGAACCCGAACCCGAACCCGAACCCGAACCCGAACCCGAACCCGAACCCGAACCCGAACCCGAACCCGAACCCGAACCCGAACCCGAACCCGAACCCGAACCCGAACCCGAACCCGAACCCGAACCCGAACCCGAACCCGAACCCGAACCCGAACCCGAACCCGAACCCGAACCCGAACCCGAACCCGAACCCGAACCCGAACCCGAACCCGAACCCGAACCCGAACCCGAACCCGAACCCGAACCCGAACCCGAACCCGAACCCGAACCCGAACCCGAACCCGAACCCGAACCCGAACCCGAACCCGAACCCGAACCCGAACCCGAACCCGAACCCGAACCCGAACCCGAACCCGAACCCGAACCCGAACCCGAACCCGAACCCGAACCCGAACCCGAACCCGAACCCGAACCCGAACCCGAACCCGAACCCGAACCCGAACCCGAACCCGAACCCGAACCCGAACCCGAACCCGAACCCGAACCCGAACCCGAACCCGAACCCGAACCCGAACCCGAACCCGAACCCGAACCCGAACCCGAACCCGAACCCGAACCCGAACCCGAACCCGAACCCGAACCCGAACCCGAACCCGAACCCGAACCCGAACCCGAACCCGAACCCGAACCCGAACCCGAACCCGAACCCGAACCCGAACCCGAACCCGAACCCGAACCCGAACCCGAACCCGAACCCGAACCCGAACCCGAACCCGAACCCGAACCCGAACCCGAACCCGAACCCGAACCCGAACCCGAACCCGAACCCGAACCCGAACCCGAACCCGAACCCGAACCCGAACCCGAACCCGAACCCGAACCCGAACCCGAACCCGAACCCGAACCCGAACCCGAACCCGAACCCGAACCCGAACCCGAACCCGAACCCGAACCCGAACCCGAACCCGAACCCGAACCCGAACCCGAACCCGAACCCGAACCCGAACCCGAACCCGAACCCGAACCCGAACCCGAACCCGAACCCGAACCCGAACCCGAACCCGAACCCGAACCCGAACCCGAACCCGAACCCGAACCCGAACCCGAACCCGAACCCGAACCCGAACCCGAACCCGAACCCGAACCCGAACCCGAACCCGAACCCGAACCCGAACCCGAACCCGAACCCGAACCCGAACCCGAACCCGAACCCGAACCCGAACCCGAACCCGAACCCGAACCCGAACCCGAACCCGAACCCGAACCCGAACCCGAACCCGAACCCGAACCCGAACCCGAACCCGAACCCGAACCCGAACCCGAACCCGAACCGAACCCGAACCCGAACCCGAACCCGAACCCGAACCCGAACCCGAACCCGAACCCGAACCCGAACCCGAACCCGAACCCGAACCCGAACCCGAACCCGAACCCGAACCCGAACCCGAACCCGAACCCGAACCCGAACCCGAACCCGAACCCGAACCCGAACCCGAACCCGAACCCGAACCCGAACCCGAACCCGAACCCGAACCCGAACCCGAACCCGAACCCGAACCCGAACCCGAACCCGAACCCGAACCCGAACCCGAACCCGAACCCGAACCCGAACCCGAACCCGAACCCGAACCCGAACCCGAACCCGAACCCGAACCCGAACCCGAACCCGAACCCGAACCCGAACCCGAACCCGAACCCGAACCCGAACCCGAACCGAACCCGAACCCGAACCCGAACCCGAACCCGAACCCGAACCCGAACCCGAACCCGAACCCGAACCCGAACCCGAACCCGAACCCGAACCCGAACCCGAACCCGAACCCGAACCCGAACCCGAACCCGAACCCGAACCCGAACCCGAACCCGAACCCGAACCCGAACCCGAACCCGAACCCGAACCCGAACCCGAACCCGAACCCGAACCCGAACCCGAACCCGAACCCGAACCCGAACCCGAACCCGAACCCGAACCCGAACCCGAACCCGAACCCGAACCCGAACCCGAACCCGAACCCGAACCCGAACCCGAACCCGAACCCGAACCCGAACCCGAACCCGAACCCGAACCCGAACCCGAACCCGAACCCGAACCCGAACCCGAACCCGAACCCGAACCCGAACCCGAACCCGAACCCGAACCCGAACCCGAACCCGAACCCGAACCCGAACCCGAACCCGAACCCGAACCCGAACCCGAACCCGAACCCGAACCCGAACCCGAACCCGAACCCGAACCCGAACCCGAACCCGAACCCGAACCCGAACCCGAACCCGAACCCGAACCCGAACCCGAACCCGAACCCGAACCCGAACCCGAACCCGAACCCGAACCCGAACCCGAACCCGAACCCGAACCCGAACCCGAACCCGAACCCGAACCCGAACCCGAACCCGAACCCGAACCCGAACCCGAACCCGAACCCGAACCCGAACCCGAACCCGAACCCGAACCCGAACCCGAACCCGAACCCGAACCCGAACCCGAACCCGAACCCGAACCCGAACCCGAACCCGAACCCGAACCCGAACCCGAACCCGAACCCGAACCCGAACCCGAACCCGAACCCGAACCCGAACCCGAACCCGAACCCGAACCCGAACCCGAACCCGAACCCGAACCCGAACCCGAACCCGAACCCGAACCCGAACCCGAACCCGAACCCGAACCCGAACCCGAACCCGAACCCGAACCCGAACCCGAACCCGAACCCGAACCCGAACCCGAACCCGAACCCGAACCCGAACCCGAACCCGAACCCGAACCCGAACCCGAACCCGAACCCGAACCCGAACCCGAACCCGAACCCGAACCCGAACCCGAACCCGAACCCGAACCCGAACCCGAACCCGAACCCGAACCCGAACCCGAACCCGAACCCGAACCCGAACCCGAACCCGAACCCGAACCCGAACCCGAACCCGAACCCGAACCCGAACCCGAACCCGAACCCGAACCCGAACCCGAACCCGAACCCGAACCCGAACCCGAACCCGAACCCGAACCCGAACCCGAACCCGAACCCGAACCCGAACCCGAACCCGAACCCGAACCCGAACCCGAACCCGAACCCGAACCCGAACCCGAACCCGAACCCGAACCCGAACCCGAACCCGAACCCGAACCCGAACCCGAACCCGAACCCGAACCCGAACCCGAACCCGAACCCGAACCCGAACCCGAACCCGAACCCGAACCCGAACCCGAACCCGAACCCGAACCCGAACCCGAACCCGAACCCGAACCCGAACCCGAACCCGAACCCGAACCCGAACCCGAACCCGAACCCGAACCCGAACCCGAACCCGAACCCGAACCCGAACCCGAACCCGAACCCGAACCCGAACCCGAACCCGAACCCGAACCCGAACCCGAACCCGAACCCGAACCCGAACCCGAACCCGAACCCGAACCCGAACCCGAACCCGAACCCGAACCCGAACCCGAACCCGAACCCGAACCCGAACCCGAACCCGAACCCGAACCCGAACCCGAACCCGAACCCGAACCCGAACCCGAACCCGAACCCGAACCCGAACCCGAACCCGAACCCGAACCCGAACCCGAACCCGAACCCGAACCCGAACCCGAACCCGAACCCGAACCCGAACCCGAACCCGAACCCGAACCCGAACCCGAACCCGAACCCGAACCCGAACCCGAACCCGAACCCGAACCCGAACCCGAACCCGAACCCGAACCCGAACCCGAACCCGAACCCGAACCCGAACCCGAACCCGAACCCGAACCCGAACCCGAACCCGAACCCGAACCCGAACCCGAACCCGAACCCGAACCCGAACCCGAACCCGAACCCGAACCCGAACCCGAACCCGAACCCGAACCCGAACCCGAACCCGAACCCGAACCCGAACCCGAACCCGAACCCGAACCCGAACCCGAACCCGAACCCGAACCCGAACCCGAACCCGAACCCGAACCCGAACCCGAACCCGAACCCGAACCCGAACCCGAACCCGAACCCGAACCCGAACCCGAACCCGAACCCGAACCCGAACCCGAACCCGAACCCGAACCCGAACCCGAACCCGAACCCGAACCCGAACCCGAACCCGAACCCGAACCCGAACCCGAACCCGAACCCGAACCCGAACCCGAACCCGAACCCGAACCCGAACCCGAACCCGAACCCGAACCCGAACCCGAACCCGAACCCGAACCCGAACCCGAACCCGAACCCGAACCCGAACCCGAACCCGAACCCGAACCCGAACCCGAACCCGAACCCGAACCCGAACCCGAACCCGAACCCGAACCCGAACCCGAACCCGAACCCGAACCCGAACCCGAACCCGAACCCGAACCCGAACCCGAACCCGAACCCGAACCCGAACCCGAACCCGAACCCGAACCCGAACCCGAACCCGAACCCGAACCCGAACCCGAACCCGAACCCGAACCCGAACCCGAACCCGAACCCGAACCCGAACCCGAACCCGAACCCGAACCCGAACCCGAACCCGAACCCGAACCCGAACCCGAACCCGAACCCGAACCCGAACCCGAACCCGAACCCGAACCCGAACCCGAACCCGAACCCGAACCCGAACCCGAACCCGAACCCGAACCCGAACCCGAACCCGAACCCGAACCCGAACCCGAACCCGAACCCGAACCCGAACCCGAACCCGAACCCGAACCCGAACCCGAACCCGAACCCGAACCCGAACCCGAACCCGAACCCGAACCCGAACCCGAACCCGAACCCGAACCCGAACCCGAACCCGAACCCGAACCCGAACCCGAACCCGAACCCGAACCCGAACCCGAACCCGAACCCGAACCCGAACCCGAACCCGAACCCGAACCCGAACCCGAACCCGAACCCGAACCCGAACCCGAACCCGAACCCGAACCCGAACCCGAACCCGAACCCGAACCCGAACCCGAACCCGAACCCGAACCCGAACCCGAACCCGAACCCGAACCCGAACCCGAACCCGAACCCGAACCCGAACCCGAACCCGAACCCGAACCCGAACCCGAACCCGAACCCGAACCCGAACCCGAACCCGAACCCGAACCCGAACCCGAACCCGAACCCGAACCCGAACCCGAACCCGAACCCGAACCCGAACCCGAACCCGAACCCGAACCCGAACCCGAACCCGAACCCGAACCCGAACCCGAACCCGAACCCGAACCCGAACCCGAACCCGAACCCGAACCCGAACCCGAACCGAACCCGAACCCGAACCCGAACCCGAACCCGAACCCGAACCCGAACCCGAACCCGAACCCGAACCCGAACCCGAACCCGAACCCGAACCCGAACCCGAACCCGAACCCGAACCCGAACCCGAACCCGAACCCGAACCCGAACCCGAACCCGAACCCGAACCCGAACCCGAACCCGAACCCGAACCCGAACCCGAACCCGAACCCGAACCCGAACCCGAACCCGAACCCGAACCCGAACCCGAACCCGAACCCGAACCCGAACCCGAACCCGAACCCGAACCCGAACCCGAACCCGAACCCGAACCCGAACCCGAACCCGAACCCGAACCCGAACCCGAACCCGAACCCGAACCCGAACCCGAACCCGAACCCGAACCCGAACCCGAACCCGAACCCGAACCCGAACCCGAACCCGAACCCGAACCCGAACCCGAACCCGAACCCGAACCCGAACCCGAACCCGAACCCGAACCCGAACCCGAACCCGAACCCGAACCCGAACCCGAACCCGACCCGAACCCGAACCCGAACCCGAACCCGAACCCGAACCCGAACCCGAACCCGAACCCGAACCCGAACCCGAACCCGAACCCGAACCCGAACCCGAACCCGAACCCGAACCCGAACCCGAACCCGAACCCGAACCCGAACCCGAACCCGAACCCGAACCCGAACCCGAACCCGAACCCGAACCCGAACCCGAACCCGAACCCGAACCCGAACCCGAACCCGAACCCGAACCCGAACCCGAACCCGAACCCGAACCCGAACCCGAACCCGAACCCGAACCCGAACCCGAACCCGAACCCGAACCCGAACCCGAACCCGAACCCGAACCCGAACCCGAACCCGAACCCGAACCCGAACCCGAACCCGAACCCGAACCCGAACCCGAACCCGAACCCGAACCCGAACCCGAACCCGAACCCGAACCCGAACCCGAACCCGAACCCGAACCCGAACCCGAACCCGAACCCGAACCCGAACCCGAACCCGAACCCGAACCCGAACCCGAACCCGAACCCGAACCCGAACCCGAACCCGAACCCGAACCCGAACCCGAACCCGAACCCGAACCCGAACCCGAACCCGAACCCGAACCCGAACCCGAACCCGAACCCGAACCCGAACCCGAACCCGAACCCGAACCCGAACCCGAACCCGAACCCGAACCCGAACCCGAACCCGAACCCGAACCCGAACCCGAACCCGAACCCGAACCCGAACCCGAACCCGAACCCGAACCCGAACCCGAACCCGAACCCGAACCCGAACCCGAACCCGAACCCGAACCCGAACCCGAACCCGAACCCGAACCCGAACCCGAACCCGAACCCGAACCCGAACCCGAACCCGAACCCGAACCCGAACCCGAACCCGAACCCGAACCCGAACCCGAACCCGAACCCGAACCCGAACCCGAACCCGAACCCGAACCCGAACCCGAACCCGAACCCGAACCCGAACCCGAACCCGAACCCGAACCCGAACCCGAACCCGAACCCGAACCCGAACCCGAACCCGAACCCGAACCCGAACCCGAACCCGAACCCGAACCCGAACCCGAACCCGAACCCGAACCCGAACCCGAACCCGAACCCGAACCCGAACCCGAACCCGAACCCGAACCCGAACCCGAACCCGAACCCGAACCCGAACCCGAACCCGAACCCGAACCCGAACCCGAACCCGAACCCGAACCCGAACCCGAACCCGAACCCGAACCCGAACCCGAACCCGAACCCGAACCCGAACCCGAACCCGAACCCGAACCCGAACCCGAACCCGAACCCGAACCCGAACCCGAACCCGAACCCGAACCCGAACCCGAACCCGAACCCGAACCCGAACCCGAACCCGAACCCGAACCCGAACCCGAACCCGAACCCGAACCCGAACCCGAACCCGAACCCGAACCCGAACCCGAACCCGAACCCGAACCCGAACCCGAACCCGAACCCGAACCCGAACCCGAACCCGAACCCGAACCCGAACCCGAACCCGAACCCGAACCCGAACCCGAACCCGAACCCGAACCCGAACCCGAACCCGAACCCGAACCCGAACCCGAACCCGAACCCGAACCCGAACCCGAACCCGAACCCGAACCCGAACCCGAACCCGAACCCGAACCCGAACCCGAACCCGAACCCGAACCCGAACCCGAACCCGAACCCGAACCCGAACCCGAACCCGAACCCGAACCCGAACCCGAACCCGAACCCGAACCCGAACCCGAACCCGAACCCGAACCCGAACCCGAACCCGAACCCGAACCCGAACCCGAACCCGAACCCGAACCCGAACCCGAACCCGAACCCGAACCCGAACCCGAACCCGAACCCGAACCCGAACCCGAACCCGAACCCGAACCCGAACCCGAACCCGAACCCGAACCCGAACCCGAACCCGAACCCGAACCCGAACCCGAACCCGAACCCGAACCCGAACCCGAACCCGAACCCGAACCCGAACCCGAACCCGAACCCGAACCCGAACCCGAACCCGAACCCGAACCCGAACCCGAACCCGAACCCGAACCCGAACCCGAACCCGAACCCGAACCCGAACCCGAACCCGAACCCGAACCCGAACCCGAACCCGAACCCGAACCCGAACCCGAACCCGAACCCGAACCCGAACCCGAACCCGAACCCGAACCCGAACCCGAACCCGAACCCGAACCCGAACCCGAACCCGAACCCGAACCCGAACCCGAACCCGAACCCGAACCCGAACCCGAACCCGAACCCGAACCCGAACCCGAACCCGAACCCGAACCCGAACCCGAACCCGAACCCGAACCCGAACCCGAACCCGAACCCGAACCCGAACCCGAACCCGAACCCGAACCCGAACCCGAACCCGAACCCGAACCCGAACCCGAACCCGAACCCGAACCCGAACCCGAACCCGAACCCGAACCCGAACCCGAACCCGAACCCGAACCCGAACCCGAACCCGAACCCGAACCCGAACCCGAACCCGAACCCGAACCCGAACCCGAACCCGAACCCGAACCCGAACCCGAACCCGAACCCGAACCCGAACCCGAACCCGAACCCGAACCCGAACCCGAACCCGAACCCGAACCCGAACCCGAACCCGAACCCGAACCCGAACCCGAACCCGAACCCGAACCCGAACCCGAACCCGAACCCGAACCCGAACCCGAACCCGAACCCGAACCCGAACCCGAACCCGAACCCGAACCCGAACCCGAACCCGAACCCGAACCCGAACCCGAACCCGAACCCGAACCCGAACCCGAACCCGAACCCGAACCCGAACCCGAACCCGAACCCGAACCCGAACCCGAACCCGAACCCGAACCCGAACCCGAACCCGAACCCGAACCCGAACCCGAACCCGAACCCGAACCCGAACCCGAACCCGAACCCGAACCCGAACCCGAACCCGAACCCGAACCCGAACCCGAACCCGAACCCGAACCCGAACCCGAACCCGAACCCGAACCCGAACCCGAACCCGAACCCGAACCCGAACCCGAACCCGAACCCGAACCCGAACCCGAACCCGAACCCGAACCCGAACCCGAACCCGAACCCGAACCCGAACCCGAACCCGAACCCGAACCCGAACCCGAACCCGAACCCGAACCCGAACCCGAACCCGAACCCGAACCCGAACCCGAACCCGAACCCGAACCCGAACCCGAACCCGAACCCGAACCCGAACCCGAACCCGAACCCGAACCCGAACCCGAACCCGAACCCGAACCCGAACCCGAACCCGAACCCGAACCCGAACCCGAACCCGAACCCGAACCCGAACCCGAACCCGAACCCGAACCCGAACCCGAACCCGAACCCGAACCCGAACCCGAACCCGAACCCTAACCCGAACCCGAACCCGAACCCGAACCCGAACCCGAACCCGAACCCGAACCCGAACCCGAACCCGAACCCGAACCCGAACCCGAACCCGAACCCGAACCCGAACCCGAACCCGAACCCGAACCCGAACCCGAACCCGAACCCGAACCCGAACCCGAACCCGAACCCGAACCCGAACCCGAACCCGAACCCGAACCCGAACCCGAACCCGAACCCGAACCCGAACCCGAACCCGAACCGAACCCGAACCCGAACCCGAACCCGAACCCGAACCCGAACCCGAACCCGAACCCGAACCCGAACCCGAACCCGAACCCGAACCCGAACCCGAACCCGAACCCGAACCCGAACCCGAACCCGAACCCGAACCCGAACCCGAACCCGAACCCGAACCCGAACCCGAACCCGAACCCGAACCCGAACCCGAACCCGAACCCGAACCCGAACCCGAACCCGAACCCGAACCCGAACCCGAACCCGAACCCGAACCCGAACCCGAACCCGAACCCGAACCCGAACCCGAACCCGAACCCGAACCCGAACCCGAACCCGAACCCGAACCCGAACCCGAACCCGAACCCGAACCCGAACCCGAACCCGAACCCGAACCCGAACCCGAACCCGAACCCGAACCCTAACCCGAACCCGAACCCGAACCCAACCCGAACCCGAACCCGAAACCCGAACCCGAACCCGAAACCGAACCCGAACCCGAACCCGAACCCGAACCCGAACCCGAACCCGAACCCGAACCCGAACCCGAACCCGAACCCGAACCCGAACCCGAACCCGAACCCGAACCCGAACCCGAACCCGAACCCGAACCCGAACCCGAACCCGAACCCGAACCCGAACCCGAACCCGAACCCGAACCCGAACCCGAACCCGAACCCGAACCCGAACCCGAACCCGAACCCGAACCCGAACCCGAACCCGAACCCGAACCCGAACCCGAACCCGAACCCGAACCCGAACCCGAACCCGAACCCGAACCCGAACCCGAACCCGAACCCGAACCCGAACCCGAACCCGAACCCGAACCCGAACCCGAACCCGAACCCGAACCCGAACCCGAACCCGAACCCGAACCCGAACCCGAACCCGAACCCGAACCCGAACCCGAACCCGAACCCGAACCCGAACCCGAACCCGAACCCGAACCCGAACCCGAACCCGAACCCGAACCCGAACCCGAACCCGAACCCGAACCCGAACCCGAACCCGAACCCGAACCCGAACCCGAACCCGAACCCGAACCCGAACCCGAACCCGAACCCGAACCCGAACCCGAACCCGAACCCGAACCCGAACCCGAACCCGAACCCGAACCCGAACCCGAACCCGAACCCGAACCCGAACCCGAACCCGAACCCGAACCCGAACCCGAACCCGAACCCGAACCCGAACCCGAACCCGAACCCGAACCCGAACCCGAACCCGAACCCGAACCCGAACCCGAACCCGAACCCGAACCCGAACCCGAACCCGAACCCGAACCCGAACCCGAACCCGAACCCGAACCCGAACCCGAACCCGAACCCGAACCCGAACCCGAACCCGAACCCGAACCCGAACCCGAACCCGAACCCGAACCCGAACCCGAACCCGAACCCGAACCCGAACCCGAACCCGAACCCGAACCCGAACCCGAACCCGAACCCGAACCCGAACCCGAACCCGAACCCGAACCCGAACCCGAACCCGAACCCGAACCCGAACCCGAACCCGAACCCGAACCCGAACCCGAACCCGAACCCGAACCCGAACCCGAACCCGAACCCGAACCCGAACCCGAACCCGAACCCGAACCCGAACCCGAACCCGAACCCGAACCCGAACCCGAACCCGAACCCGAACCCTAACCCGAACCCGAACCCGAACCCGAACCCGAACCCGAACCCGAACCCGAACCCGAACCCGAACCCGAACCCGAACCCGAACCCGAACCCGAACCCGAACCCGAACCCGAACCCGAACCCGAACCCGAACCCGAACCCGAACCCGAACCCGAACCCGAACCCGAACCCGAACCCGAACCCGAACCCGAACCCGAACCCGAACCCGAACCCGAACCCGAACCCGAACCCGAACCCGAACCCGAACCCGAACCCGAACCCGAACCCGAACCCGAACCCGAACCCGAACCCGAACCCGAACCCGAACCCGAACCCGAACCCGAACCCGAACCCGAACCCGAACCCGAACCCGAACCCGAACCCGAACCCGAACCCGAACCCGAACCCGAACCCGAACCCGAACCCGAACCCGAACCCGAACCCGAACCCGAACCCGAACCCGAACCCGAACCCGAACCCGAACCCGAACCCGAACCCGAACCCGAACCCGAACCCGAACCCGAACCCGAACCCGAACCCGAACCCGAACCCGAACCCGAACCCGAACCCGAACCCGAACCCGAACCCGAACCCGAACCCGAACCCGAACCCGAACCCGAACCCGAACCCGAACCCGAACCCGAACCCGAACCCGAACCCGAACCCGAACCCGAACCCGAACCCGAACCCGAACCCGAACCCGAACCCGAACCCGAACCCGAACCCGAACCCGAACCCGAACCCGAACCCGAACCCGAACCCGAACCCGAACCCGAACCCGAACCCGAACCCGAACCCGAACCCGAACCCGAACCCGAACCCGAACCCGAACCCGAACCCGAACCCGAACCCGAACCCGAACCCGAACCCGAACCCGAACCCGAACCCGAACCCGAACCCGAACCCGAACCCGAACCCGAACCCGAACCCGAACCCGAACCCGAACCCGAACCCGAACCCGAACCCGAACCCGAACCCGAACCCGAACCCGAACCCGAACCCGAACCCGAACCCGAACCCGAACCCGAACCCGAACCCGAACCCGAACCCGAACCCGAACCCGAACCCGAACCCGAACCCGAACCCGAACCCGAACCCGAACCCGAACCCGAACCCGAACCCGAACCCGAACCCGAACCCGAACCCGAACCCGAACCCGAACCCGAACCCGAACCCGAACCCGAACCCGAACCCGAACCCGAACCCGAACCCGAACCCGAACCCGAACCCGAACCCGAACCCGAACCCGAACCCGAACCCGAACCCGAACCCGAACCCGAACCCGAACCCGAACCCGAACCCGAACCCGAACCCGAACCCGAACCCGAACCCGAACCCGAACCCGAACCCGAACCCGAACCCGAACCCGAACCGAACCCGAACCCGAACCCGAACCCGAACCCGAACCCGAACCCGAACCCGAACCCGAACCCGAACCCGAACCCGAACCCGAACCCGAACCCGAACCCGAACCCGAACCCGAACCCGAACCCGAACCCGAACCCGAACCCGAACCCGAACCCGAACCCGAACCCGAACCCGAACCCGAACCCGAACCCGAACCCGAACCCGAACCCGAACCCGAACCCGAACCCGAACCCGAACCCGAACCCGAACCCGAACCCGAACCCGAACCCGAACCCGAACCCGAACCCGAACCCGAACCCGAACCCGAACCCGAACCCGAACCCGAACCCGAACCCGAACCCGAACCCGAACCCGAACCCGAACCCGAACCCGAACCCGAACCCGAACCCGAACCCGAACCCGAACCCGAACCCGAACCCGAACCCGAACCCGAACCCGAACCCGAACCCGAACCCGAACCCGAACCCGAACCCGAACCCGAACCCGAACCCGAACCCGAACCCGAACCCGAACCCGAACCCGAACCCGAACCCGAACCCGAACCCGAACCCGAACCCGAACCCGAACCCGAACCCGAACCGAACCCGAACCCGAACCCGAACCCGAACCCGAACCCGAACCCGAACCCGAACCCGAACCCGAACCCGAACCCGAACCCGAACCCGAACCCGAACCCGAACCCGAACCCGAACCCGAACCCGAACCCGAACCCGAACCCGAACCCGAACCCGAACCCGAACCCGAACCCGAACCCGAACCCGAACCCGAACCCGAACCCGAACCCGAACCCGAACCCGAACCCGAACCCGAACCCGAACCCGAACCCGAACCCGAACCCGAACCCGAACCCGAACCCGAACCCGAACCCGAACCCGAACCCGAACCCGAACCCGAACCCGAACCCGAACCCGAACCCGAACCCGAACCCGAACCCGAACCCGAACCCGAACCCGAACCCGAACCCGAACCCGAACCCGAACCCGAACCCGAACCCGAACCCGAACCCGAACCCGAACCCGAACCCGAACCCGAACCCGAACCCGAACCCGAACCCGAACCCGAACCCGAACCCGAACCCGAACCCGAACCCGAACCCGAACCCGAACCCGAACCCGAACCCGAACCCGAACCCGAACCCGAACCCGAACCCGAACCCGAACCCGAACCCGAACCCGAACCCGAACCCGA
>NC_066628.1:25000-27500 GCF_025201925.1 Gopherus flavomarginatus
ACCCGAACCCGAACCCGAACCCGAACCCGAACCCGAACCCGAACCCGAACCCGAACCCGAACCCGAACCCGAACCCGAACCCGAACCCGAACCCGAACCCGAACCCGAACCCGAACCCGAACCCGAACCCGAACCCGAACCCGAACCCGAACCCGAACCCGAACCCGAACCCGAACCCGAACCCGAACCCGAACCCGAACCCGAACCCGAACCCGAACCCGAACCCGAACCCGAACCCGAACCCGAACCCGAACCCGAACCCGAACCCGAACCCGAACCCGAACCCGAACCCGAACCCGAACCCGAACCCGAACCCGAACCCGAACCCGAACCCGAACCCGAACCCGAACCCGAACCCGAACCCGAACCCGAACCCGAACCCGAACCCGAACCCGAACCCGAACCCGAACCCGAACCCGAACCCGAACCCGAACCCGAACCCGAACCCGAACCCGAACCCGAACCCGAACCCGAACCCGAACCCGAACCCGAACCCGAACCCGAACCCGAACCCGAACCCGAACCCGAACCCGAACCCGAACCCAACCCGAACCCTAACCCGAACCCGAACCCTAACCCGAACCCGAACCCTAACCCAAACCCGAACCCGAACCCGAACCCGAACCCGAACCCGAACCCGAACCCGAACCCGAACCCGAACCCGAACCCGAACCCGAACCCGAACCCGAACCCGAACCCGAACCCGAACCCGAACCCGAACCCGAACCCGAACCCGAACCCGAACCCGAACCCGAACCCGAACCCGAACCCGAACCCGAACCCGAACCCGAACCCGAACCCGAACCCGAACCCGAACCCGAACCCGAACCCGAACCCGAACCCGAACCCGAACCCGAACCCGAACCCGAACCCGAACCCGAACCCGAACCCGAACCCGAACCCGAACCCGAACCCGAACCCGAACCCGAACCCGAACCCGAACCCGAACCCGAACCCGAACCCGAACCCGAACCCGAACCCGAACCCGAACCCGAACCCGAACCCGAACCCGAACCCGAACCCGAACCCGAACCCGAACCCGAACCCGAACCCGAACCCGAACCCGAACCCGAACCCGAACCCGAACCCGAACCCGAACCCGAACCCGAACCCGAACCCGAACCCGAACCCGAACCCGAACCCGAACCCGAACCCGAACCCGAACCCGAACCCGAACCCGAACCCGAACCCGAACCCGAACCCGAACCCGAACCCGAACCCGAACCCGAACCCGAACCCGAACCCGAACCCGAACCCGAACCCGAACCCGAACCCGAACCCGAACCCGAACCCGAACCCGAACCCGAACCCGAACCCGAACCCGAACCCGAACCCGAACCCGAACCCGAACCCGAACCCGAACCCGAACCCGAACCCGAACCCGAACCCGAACCCGAACCCGAACCCGAACCCGAACCCGAACCCGAACCCGAACCCGAACCCGAACCCGAACCCGAACCCGAACCCGAACCCGAACCCGAACCCGAACCCGAACCCGAACCCGAACCCGAACCCGAACCCGAACCCGAACCCGAACCCGAACCCGAACCCGAACCCGAACCCGAACCCGAACCCGAACCCGAACCCGAACCCGAACCCGAACCCGAACCCGAACCCGAACCCGAACCCGAACCCGAACCCGAACCCGAACCCGAACCCGAACCCGAACCCGAACCCGAACCCGAACCCGAACCCGAACCCGAACCCGAACCCGAACCCGAACCCGAACCCGAACCCGAACCCGAACCCGAACCCGAACCCGAACCCGAACCCGAACCCGAACCCGAACCCGAACCCGAACCCGAACCCGAACCCGAACCCGAACCCGAACCCGAACCCGAACCCGAACCCGAACCCGAACCCGAACCCGAACCCGAACCCGAACCCGAACCCGAACCCGAACCCGAACCCGAACCCGAACCCGAACCCGAACCCGAACCCGAACCCGAACCCGAACCCGAACCCGAACCCGAACCCGAACCCGAACCCGAACCCGAACCCGAACCCGAACCCGAACCCGAACCCGAACCCGAACCCGAACCCGAACCCGAACCCGAACCCGAACCCGAACCCGAACCCGAACCCGAACCCGAACCCGAACCCGAACCCGAACCCGAACCCGAACCCGAACCCGAACCCGAACCCGAACCCGAACCCGAACCCGAACCCGAACCCGAACCCGAACCCGAACCCGAACCCGAACCCGAACCCGAACCCGAACCCGAACCCGAACCCGAACCCGAACCCGAACCCGAACCCGAACCCGAACCCGAACCCGAACCCGAACCCGAACCCGAACCCGAACCCGAACCCGAACCCGAACCCGAACCCGAACCCGAACCCGAACCCGAACCCGAACCCGAACCCGAACCCGAACCCGAACCCGAACCCGAACCCGAACCCGAACCCGAACCCGAACCCGAACCCGAACCCGAACCCGAACCCGAACCCGAACCCGAACCCGAACCCGAACCCGAACCCGAACCCGAACCCGAACCCG